>NC_142952.1:21923686-22096186 GCF_046866305.1 Octopus bimaculoides
GGTGACTAGGCTATAGCCAACACTGCCAGATATTTTGAGCATCTCTGCAGTGATTCCTGATGGGCCGGGGGCTTTCCCGGTCTTCATACTCTTAATTGCTTTATCTACCCTGGTACTATCAACTCGGATAGCTGGTCCCTCTATTGGGTCGACATACGGCAGGCTCTGTATATGCATACATATATATAGATATATGCATACATATATATAACACAAATATTGAGCGGTGTTCCACAAGGAACTGTTCTGGGGCCACTACTGTTCATAGTGGCCCTTCTGGACATGCCCAGGGTCACTCGGAGAGCCACTGTCACTAGCTATGCTGATGACACAAAGATATCTCAGGCAATAAAGAATCCTGATGATATTGTAAGCCTGCAGAATGACCTAAATGCAATATATGAGTGGGCAGAGCAAAATAATATGCAGTTCAATGCAAAAAAATTTCAAGTACTGCGCTACATATATATATATCCATATATATATATATATATCCATATATATAACATATATATATATATATATATATATCCATATATATATCCATATATATATATATATATCCATATATATATATATATATCCATATATATATATATATATCCATATATATATATATATATCCATATATATATATATATATATCCATATATATATCCATATATATATATATATATCCATATATATATATATCCATATATATATATATATATATCCATATATATATCCATATATATATATATATATCCATATATATATCCATATATATATATATCCATATATATATATATCCATATATATATATATATATCCATATATATATCCATATATATATATATATATCCATATATATATCCATATATATATATATATATCCATATATATATATATATATATCCATATATATATATATAATATATATATATATATATATATATATATATATCCATATATATATATATCCATATATATATATATATATCCATATATATATCCATATATATATCCATATATATATATATATCCATATATATCCATATATATATATATATATATATATATATATATATATATATATATATATATACCTATATATATCCATATATATATATATATATCCATATATATATATATATATATATACCTATATATATCCATATATATATATATCCATATATATATATATATATATATATATATATATACCTATATATATATATACCTATATATATCCATATATATATATATATATATATATATATATATATACCTATATATATCCATATATATATATATATATATATATATATATATATATATGGATATATATATATATATGGATATATATAGGTATATATATATATATATATATATATATATATATATATATATATATATGGATATATATATATATATGGATATATATATATATATGGATATATATATATATATGGATATATATAGGTATATATATATATATCCATATATATATATATATATATATATATATATATATATATATACCTATATATATCCATATATATATATATATCCATATATATATATATATATATATATATATATATATATATATATATATACCTATATATATCCATATATATATATATATCCATATATATATATATATATATATATATATATATATATATATATATATATATATATATACCTATATATATCCATATATATATATATATATATATATATATATATATATATATATATATATATACCTATATATATCCATATATATATATATATATATATATATATATATATATATACCTATATATATACACATATATATATACATACATGCCTTCAAAACATCTTCATACAATTTTGAAGGTCTTCCACTGCAACTGTCATCTTCAAAGCTAAACTTTCCCACTATAAATTTTGCAAACCATCTTCGAACAGTTGATTCACCTACAGCATCATCACCACCAACTTCACAAATATTTTAGCAGGTCTTTGCAGCATTTTCTCTTTTTTTAAAAAAGGAAAGCATTTACAACATGAATATGAAATTTTTAGTTATCTATTTCAAATGTCAATGAAGGGTAACCATTTGTTCTTCGCATTGTGCCATGCCGAATTAAGGTTTATTCCATGAAAGTTGAATCTATTTTTAGTCAGGAACAAAAATAAATGTACGACCACTTTAAGCAATGCCAAAGTTTTAACTGTGTTACATTTCAGGTGAGTTCAATGAAGTGTTAAAATATTTAGCTTAAAAACATTCAGAGAGAGAGAGAGAGAGAGAGACACCTGCATGTTGTGTGTGTGGGCGTAAATATGAAGAGGCACCCTGAAAATGAGATAAAAATAGTCACACTGACCTACAAATCTACATGTTAAGCTTGAAATAGTTTATTAAAGTCAAATAAATTTCTGGACATTTCTAAAAAGGAAAATAGGACCAGTCTAATAAATAAGAGTTGTATATCAGTCATTGTAAACAAGAAAAGGTTATATAAAGGATATATACAATTATATAAAAAGACATAACACAATAACACACATGGTGATTCTGAATTCCATTTAGCATTTAGAGATTTTATTTCTTTAATTTTGTTACAACTTTGCTTTCATATATTTTAATAGTCTTTGCTATCATGTTGAGAATATCTTTTGATAAAAATTAATAGCGATCTAGTTATTAATTTATATTTGATACATAGTCTTAAATGATAATGTTATTGGTTTCAAATTCACAGTCAGCAATTTCAGGGAGTGGATTACATCAATCCAGTACTCAACTAGTAGTAGTTGTTTTTTTTATTTATTTAAAGATTACAATAAGTTTTTTTTATTACCAACAGAGATAATAATTACATATATAATACATGTGTATATGATACAAAACCACAATGAAATACAAATCAAACGATTCTGGCAGCTCATTGCCTTTAAAATGACAAGTTATCAAAAACACAAGATGTCCTCAAAATGGTGCGATATAATGGTAATGATGCTCAATTGTCATGGGTGGTCCCAGGGGCTGATAGTATGAATGATGAAGGGAGACGTGAGGGGAAAATAGAGAGGATAAGGCATAACATACATTAAGAAGCTCCTCAGTTAAGGAGACTTTTCATTCATCCAACCTCCACCTATATATATATATATAAGTTTTATATATATATATATATATATATATATATATATATATATATATATATACGCACATGCGCTAACACTACTTTTACTACAGAATATTCCCTTCTTCAGCTGTAGAATGGAAACCACATTTTTACAATGTTACCATTTTTATCAATGTTACCAGAATGTCAGGGGGTGATGGTGATCTATATTGTAGTGCACAAGCTAAACAGTTTGGTATAACTACACATATGTACCCCCCACACATACACACACCGACTTTGTTGCCTCATAACTTCCAGAAAAATGGATACTTTTTAACGAAATTTTCAACAAAAACAGCTTAGATGTTGTGGATAAAGAGTATATAGGGACTTATGGGAGAGAATTTTTCCGAAGTGGCGGAGAGAGGAGTTTCGGAAAATTGATACGATCCGACTTTTCTCCCTCATAATTTTCAGCAAAATGGATACCTTCTGAAGTAGTTGTATGCTGTCAACTTAATGTGACAGTCCCATGAAGGGAATAATACTACTGCTATTTAGCCCTAGGAAGCAGCATCGCTTCCTATCGGCCTTATGTTTACAAGAGGGAGACAAGCACCTCCACTTAGCTAAGCCTGCATCCAGAGACATGTTTCTGAGTCTTTGCTCGCCATCAGTCTGGAGTAGCATGACCTGCTAGTTGGAGATGCCTGTCAAGCTCTTGTAAACATAATAATTCAAGTGAAATACATTCACTGATTTCAAAATTTTATACAAATACCTTTCAAACGGCATAGATTACGATTATAAAGAAATTTATGGGGAAAATTTTTTTCCGAGGGGATGGAGAGAGGAGTTTCGGTTCAGGAAGACCAAATAAGCTGGAACTACTCCACTTTGACGGAGGCTTTTCCCATTTTTTTAACCACAGCCTTCGAAATGATAGGGGGGGGGGCATCTTTTTATGAAAAAAAATTTTTTAAACTTTTTTTTACAACCCCCACTCCCTCATCATCCCATTCCGGACCGATTTCGGCCAATGTTTTTTTGCACTTCAAAACTATGAGGGTAGGAAAAATATTTTTAAAATTGTTAATATTTTCAGAGGGAAAAGTGAGTGATTTAAGGGAGATTTGGCTGTTGTTTCTAGCACATCCCAAGACAACCCTCCTCGTTTCTTTATCACTCTCGCATGTATTTTTCTCCCCATAAATACTCTTATACTTTTATATGCTATAAAAAAAATAGGGAAAAATTATGATTTTTGGCAACCTCACACCCTGCCCCCGATGGTTGGTGGGGTTTTTTTCGGGGAAGGAGGGGGGGGTACAAAAGGAAGTCTTGCCGCATACTTTTCTGTTAGAAAATGGTTTTTCTTACATACAGATACACGGCCTCGCTTGATTGAGGTAGGGGTAAAAATTTATATTACAATTTTTGTTTTGTTTTGTTTGCTTAGATCCCACCAATGGACCATCATCGTTCCATAAAATGTGTTTAATGGGAGAAAAATATTGAAGGAACATCAATACATGTGAGAGTGAAAACGGAGGGTGGTTTGGGATGCGCTAGAAACAACAGCCAAATCTCCCTTGAATCGTATACCTTTTTCCTCTGAAAATATTTACAATTCTTTTTTTCTTTTTTTTTTACCGAAAAGGCTCCTCCCATGGTTTTTAAGTTTTAAAAAATTGGTCAAAATCGGTGTGGAGTGGAATGGTGAAGAATGAGGAGGGGGTACAAAAATTTTCAAAACTTTTTTTATTATAAAACGATGTCCCTATTATTTCAAAGGTTGTAGTGAAATAAGAAAAAATGAGAAAAATCACCGTTAAAACGGAGTAAGTAGTTTCAACTCATTTAGTTTTCCTGATCAGAAACTGCGTTTTTTCGAAACTCCTTCCCCACCCCTCGGAAAAAATTTTCCCCACAAATTTCTTTATAATCGTAATCTCTGCCGTTTGAAAGGTATTTGTATAAAACTTCATTAAAAGATATCCATTTTCCTAAAAGTTATGAAGGAAAAAAGAGGTAACAAAGTCGATGGGATACACATCTGTGGTTATGCCAACAGTTTAATGTAGTTATGTTTACATTACTAAAGTCTTTTAGTCATACGAGTAAACTTTAATCCATACATATATGCATATACGGTATACCTACACATGTGTGCCAGTGTGTATCGGAGTTTGTTTCCTCATAACTTTCAGAAAATGGATATTAATCAAAGTTATGAGGAAACAAAGTCGGGGGATGCAGACATCTAAAGATAGATAGATATACACATACACACGTACATACATAGAGTATGCGCGCGTATAGAAGCGCTTATATATATATATATATATATATATATATATATATATATAAACGCCCGTGTGTGTGTATATATATGGCTATGTGTCTACCTACACGTTTGTGTAGGTAAAGCACGTATACACAAATGTACAAAACAAAACAAACGTGTGTGTCTGATAACTGCAATGCAGGGAATTTGTCAGGCCTCGCTCGAGTCACATACATAACTTTACAGCCTAATAAAAAGATATATATATACCCTTCCATACCGAGTTCTATACACTCTCTCTGTTCCAACACACACACTTGTAATGTTATGGTACCTAATTAAACCTGGTGCGTCGTTTGCTTTTAGGTGAACCAGAAAACATGAAACTTTTTAAAAAACACAGAGTACTTACTGGAGCTTTAATTCGGACACATGAAAAAAAAATACTGTTTTCTAATTTAAAATAATAACATCCACAAGTGTCTTATATTGCTTGAAAGAAGATTGATAGTATGTATTCCGCTCTATATATCTTTTTTATTATTTATTTTTGTTCCTTTATCTGTTTCTATAATTTTATTTTTTTCCTTCACTTTCTTCCTTTGATATATTTTCTAGTGTATTTAAAAGCAGTTTTCGTAATGTCTTTGTATTTGTGGTGGATTAAAATCCTCTTTTAGAATAATAAATTCAAGTTAAAATAAAGAGAAAATACAGAAAAAAAAAGAAAACAATTACCTTTTGTTTGGGTCTTTTTTAGGGTTATTTTCTTTTTTCTTTCTTTTTTTTTTTTTTTTTTTGCTTTAAGAAATAAAAGGAGCAGAATGAAAGCAAACTAGAAAAAGTATTTCATCCATTAACTTGCTAACAAGAGAAATAGAAAGAAAGCCAGACTTTGTAAGTAAAAAGAGAGAGACCAAGTTTGACTGTTAATGAAAGAGGAATAGAGAGAGGGAGAACTAGATTGTTTGACGGCGACGCGCCTGGGTCACCACCTCTGTAAAACTATTTGAGACATCTTTCTTTCTATCCTTCTCTTTATTTCAGTTGCTTATATTCTTTTTTGCTTTCTATCTTTTGCTCTTTCTTTCTCTTCTACTTCTTTATTCTCTCTGTATTTTTTCTCTTTGATGCCTCGCTCTTTTTCTCTGTCGTTGCCCTTCCATCTCCCAGACTTTCGATCACATTCTATTTTATTAATTTAATACACATTCTTTCTCTCTATTCATTTGTCCCTCACCTCTTCTTCCTCCATCTCTCTCTCTCTTTCAAACCCTTTTATTTTTAAACTATACACATCAAGGATTTTGTAAGTGACGAAATGTGACGTTGTTACACCCATGCCTTGCCTACGTACCTAATGGACTAAACAAAGGTTGTGTTGTTATGAAGTTAGCTTCACCACATGTGGTTTCAAGCACGTTTCTTCTGCACGACACTTTGGGAAAATGTTTTCTTTTAAAACATGAAGTAGACCAAAGCTTTGTGAGTTAAATTTCGTAGATAACAGTTCCTCTTCTTAGGTTGTAGATTTAATACATCACACTACCTTTCCATTAAGTCCCCACTGTTGTAAACATTCTGGCCAGGTCACCTGCCTGGGTATCACTGCCTCCCTTCCTCTTACACCTGTCTCAGTGATGTTAATCAGGGATTTAGACCATTAAGCTGTTGTTTGGAACAAATGTTAAAAATAAGATTCTTACGTAAAATGATGGTAAATTGGTTCAGTTTAAACATAAATAAGACGTTAAAACGGACAGTTTTGTATGATAGAACAAGATAAGAATTTGAGGTA
This sequence comes from Octopus bimaculoides, assembly GCF_046866305.1. Taxonomy (NCBI): domain Eukaryota; kingdom Metazoa; phylum Mollusca; class Cephalopoda; order Octopoda; family Octopodidae; genus Octopus; species Octopus bimaculoides. Next base: position 21,930,882 of record NC_142952.1, read on the forward strand.
TTTAAGTAAAACAACTTTTGTCATTAATATTAAGCTGGTATTTGAAATATTGCTTAACGAGTTTCCCTATATACTAATACGATGAAAAGTATTCTTTTATATGTAAACACTTTCGGACAGGTGGTTTTGTATCATAGAATTAGGTTGGCATCAAAAGATCTCATCTTTATTTAGTACATGTATCGTGAGCAGGGTCACCTGAGACGGTTCATCCGACCAGAATAGTTACTGAACAGTCCAAGAATTGAAAGCGGCACCGCAGTGAATATGGTGGGAGGTGACAGTGGCATTGGTAGTGGTGGTAGTGGTGCAGATGGTAATAGTGTTAATGGTTGTGTTGATAATGAATGGGATTATGACGGAACAGGAGGAGGAAGTGGTGGTGGTGGTGGTGGTCAGTCTCAGGTTTGGATACTTTGAAGAACTGGTTTGTTTGTTTGTTTTTTTCCTGTAGTGTTTCGAAAGCAGTAAGGGTACACAGCTTACATTCAGACTAGAACCCAATATTCTGTAAGAATGTGATTGCAGGCATAGTTGTGTGCTTTGGATACTTATTGATCAGTTTAGCAACCAAGTGACCTGGATTTGATTTGTATGGTGCCTTGGTTATCTTCTGCCATAGTCTCAGACTCATTAATAACTTCTGAGTGAAATAGGGGAGACAAACTAATCAGCATGGTGCATGTATATGTGTGTATTGCAATGAGTTATTTTCATTATTAAGGATGTATGTATGACTGGATGGTTGGTTGAAGAATTAAGCTGGTTTGAGTTCCACTATATGTGTGTATGCAGATAAAGGGAAAATGAGAAAACCAGGTAGAATTTAATGCGATGATTTATTCAACCCATAAAGAGCATTAACACAGCAAAACTGTTGAATACATCTTGATTGATACTGTCAGAAAATATGCATAATGGTTTCTCATGCAGTTAGTACTTGAATAGAACAAGAAAACAAATACATGACATAGCTTCTACTGGAAGACAGGAAAGGATGTAATGCGCCAAAGGCTACCTGCAAAATAAACTTCCTCCCTACCAAGAGCCAAACACAACCACACATCGCACCTCACTGAAGAATAGCGGGAAAGGTTCCTCTTTTAAAGCTGATGGTAGGCTCCAGTGAACTAACAAAAATTTGTCCGCACTCAGCTGGTCTGTCACGTGATGGGATGAGAGCCTGTGTAAAGCTAGAAAGACTCAACCACCATGTGACCAAGTCATTTGACCACTTGTAGAAAACATAGCATATGAACCAATATCATGAATGATAATCATGCCTCTACTACATATATATATAGAGAGAGAGAAAGAGAGGTTAAGGAAAACTGAAAAAGCAAAATGTTTGGCATCACTTGAAAAGGACCTTTAATTTAGATAGAAAATATAAACATATATTAGAGATTCTGAATGTTTAAATTCTCTATCTAAATTAAAAATCCTTTTCAAGTGATGCCAAACGTTTTGGAAACTTTGAGTAGGTCTCTGAGCAGGTATCGCCAAACTTTTGGCAAAATTTTATGCAGATTCTCAGCTCAATTTTCACTGTTATGGCTAATGTAATGCTCACATTGCATTAGCTTCCTTCCAAGCACTGATGTAAACAGTGGAAGTGAGCTAAAATGTTAAAACTTAGTGTGCATGCACAGCAGAATTCAAGGCCAATCTGTATCAAGCAGCTTCACTCTGAGTGCTTTAGCTTCGTTACTATGGCAACAGTTGGGATACTTATTGATCAGATCACATATATATATATATATATATATATATATATATATATATATATATATATAATGAGGTAACAAACATAAAAAGATGATGGCACAGGAGGGACAAGTTTTAACAAATGTATGAGTTTAATGTTTAAAAAGAAATTTTTAAAAACCATGACATTTCGAGCGCTAGCCCTTCGTCAAAAATGATAAAAGGATAAGAAAAGATGTTAGGGAAAATAACAAAAACTACAAGTTCATTTACATCCAACAGCATCCAACTGAAGAGCTACAGGCAGTATACCATCCAACCAGATAAATACTCGTAATTTTGTTGTTGACTAACTGCAAAGTTATGAAACTCATGCTTCAAGTTGTCAAGCTGAAAACATTTCCTATACTGGGAAAAGATGCATTTATGAAATTAGACCTACTGATTTTGAGGTAAACTCTATCTATCTTTGGCCAGGTTCCAACCCATGCTGCAGCAACAAAGTCTGCTCACCACACTTCTTGGTCTAACATCAAAATGCCTCAAGGTTCTGGATACATTCCAGGCCAGTGTCTGCAATCAAGTTGTTGATGTAAGTGGGATGCCATTTTCCTCTTCTTACATCACCCACGAAGTGGGTTCCACAAGACTAATTTGGATGCTTCCAGTTGAGGGTGGTGCATGCACTGAGCAGATAGTCACAACCATCTTTGCCTGATCTTGCTAACTTTTGGCAGGTCTCTATAAAGGTATTCATTTGTCATATATTGCTGCCATTTTGCATTTAGAGTCATTTGTAACATCCTTGTGTAGCAGCCATCTAGCCCATTTGATAATTCTATAATCTAACTTATCACTAGATTATCTTGATCAATGTAAAGGCCTTTGGAAATTACCTGCTCAATACTCAATGAAGTTAAAGGCAGATGCTACATCTGTCATATACTCTCCATGAAGAATTCCACATGCTATTCATGATAAAGTGAAAGCTGAATCCAATATCATGGAGCAGCCTAAAGCGGCAAGCTGTCAGAATTGTATAGGGACCATCTTAGACAGTTGAACAGTATTACCATTATACCATGCCAGTTTGAGGACTCTATCCTCCCATTTGTTTGATAACATCATTTTAAAGGTGGTGAGCTAGCAGAATCGTTAGCCTGTCAGGCAAAATGCTTAACATGTGCTTTACATTCTGAGTTCAAATTCTGCTGAGGTTGACTTTGCATTTCATCTCTTTCCAGTCAGTAAAATAAGTACCAGCTGAGCACTAGGGTCGATGTAATCAACTTAACCCTCTCCCAAAACCTGCTGCCAAAATTTGAAACCAATACCATAGACTAGCATGGTGTTGTTATCAAACAATGCAAGCCTACAGCATGAGTCAATTCAGCGGTCACAGTACAAAAATATGATAAGGTAAGAATTTGCATCAATTCCCCAACATCCCTTATCATGGATAAGGAAATTGCTGCACAAATAAGCAATGCTGCAAAGTTTATTAAGCTGTCATGCAACACAGTTACTGACATATAAAGCTAGAAGAGAATTCAAAACTATACAATGAATACAATTTTTGGGTTGTATCATTTCCTTCATTTACAAATTGGATTCTATAGCCCAGGAGATATTGTGCAAGAGCTATGGAGAATATCCTTGATGGAACTGATATGTGAAAGTAATTGTTGATGATATATTAGTTTTGGGTGGTTCAAATGAAGAACATGATAAGCAATTGAAACAAGATTCAAACTAAGCAGAAACTTGCAAAGATGCATCCAGTGATATAGAGGCAGTATAGTGTAGTTCATCCTGGGCCAAACAATACCTTGTGAGCGAATTTAGTCATCTATCTGTCTGTCTGTGCATCTATCTTTGTGTTTAAGTTTGTCACTGGTGTTGGTTTGTTTATGTCCAGTAACTTAGTGGTTCGAGGGAAAATAAAATTGATAGGATAAAAAACCTAAGTAGTGAAGTCAATTTTGGGGGTTAAAGCCTTTCATGTCAGTGCTCCAGAATAGCCATAGTCCAATAACTGAAACAAGTAAAAGATAAAAAATGTAGTTATTAAAATGCTACAATCCACAAACAAGCAGAATGTACTAAGGTTTATAGGAATGGTCACAGATCTATTCCTAATTTAACTAACAGATCAATACTACTACAAAGATGGCATCAGGTTCGTATGGAATGATGCATACAAAAAGAACTTAGGAATGGCTGTGTGGTAGGTAGCTTGCTTACCAACCACATGGTTCCGGGTTCAGTCCCACTGCGTGACACCTTGGGCAAGTGTCTTCTACTATAGCCTCGGGCCGACCAAAGCCTTGTGAGTGGATTTGGTAGACGGAAACTGAAAGAAGTCCGTCATATATATGTATATATATGTGTATGTTTGTGTCTGTGTCCCCCTAACATCGCTTGACAACCGATGCTGGTGTGTTTACGTCCCCGTAACTTAGCGGTTCGGCTAAAGAGACTGATAGAATAAGTACTAGGCTTACAAAGAATAAGTCCTGGGGTCGATTTTCTTGACTAAAGGCGGTGCTCCAGCATGGCCGCAGTCAAATGACTGAAACAAGTAAAAGAGTAAAAGAATAACAAGCAGTCAGGTTCTACAGTAGTTCAATGTCAATAACCCAATTAGATTTTCTGTAGACAGCTGAAAAAATGATCTTGTAGCACATGTTACAAGATGATTGTTTTGTCTTGTATGCATCACATATATTAACAGAAACCCAGAAAAATAGCTATTTGTAACTAGAGAAGGAACTGTTAGCTACTGTCTTTGTATGTTTAAATGGTTCCATTACTATGGAACCATTTAAACACCACATGGTATTGTGTTAAAAGTTTGCCAAAATCAGGAAAAAGACATCCACTATCATCATCTTTTAATATCCATGTTCTATGCTGGCATGAGTTGGGTGATTTAAGAGAACTCAGTTGGTCCAAGGACTGCATCATGCTCCAGCATCTGTTTGACATTGGTTTCTACTGCTGGATGTCCTTCCTAATACAACCACTTTACAACATGCATTGTGTGCTTGTTTCATGCCATCAACACCAGTGAGGTTGCCATGCAGCTTGCAAGACTACAAACCCTGAGGTGGTGAGAAGGAACTTTATGCTAGGAGAAAGGAGTAGAATGGGGTAAAGTATGAGAGAAACGGACCAGAGCAGAACAGGTCTCTTGATGAAGTGGAGCTACTCAACCATTTATATTTTAGAAGAGAGGTGGGGGCTGAAAAGTGATATAAGTGAAGAAACCACATTGGGAGTTTCATGAGAAGTGACAGAGTCATTATCTTTGAAGGTGTGAAACACTGAGCAATATTCACCAATCGTATTTTGTGAGAAGTAAGCTGAGAGGCAAAGGTGTAATATTTTAGCCTAGCATAAATTCACAAAGTCAACAAGCAGTTGAAAAATATGCCATTTGTACCATATTCACAACAGATAACACTAAAGAACCAATGTTGCTTCATAAGATACCAAAACATCTCTGGTCAAATATTAGTGTTGACTTATTTTCAACCAATGGGATGAATATATAGTCAATGTGGACTGTTATTCCAACTCAACAGAAGTCATGCAGTTGAGTGAACAGTTTCACGATAATAAACAAACTGAAATCAGTTTTTTGCTAGATATGAATACCAGATATTCTGATTTCAGATGCCTCACAACTAATGTCTACAAAATTCAAAAGTTTTGCCAAAATGTGGAACTTTCACCGTATTACATACATACAATTGAATGAACTGGCTGAGATTGCAGTGATAAAACCATGACACTGATAAAAAAAAAAATCTATATGGAGAAAAACAAAGACCCTTACCTGTCACTCCTAAATTTGTGAACTACATCATAAGAAAAGGCTGGTAAATCACAATCTATATACATAAAACACAGGATGTGTGTTTGTCATGTCGTTAAAACTCAAGATCCACCCAATCGATTTTAATGAAATTTTACACATGCATTACATAAGGTCCATGGAGTGTCATGAGCCAAAGAAATTTTCAACTTCTTGCCTGATGTGGGCCCAGGGGCAGATAAACCAAACTTTTTAAGCATTCTTGCAGCGTTAAGGCCCGTAACTTGAGTATCCAGTAGCTTTCCTCCAAATTGGCAACAAACATTAATCAGGCTCCTCGAATTGCTGTTGACTAAAAAAATTTCCAACGCTATGGGCCCACCCCAAATGCAGATTAATCATATTTGAATATACTGTACTGGGTTTTATCTTTGTTTTAGGCCATTTTCTGACGATGAAATATTGACACTACTTATGCATTATAAGTAGCGTATAATATTTTATGAAAACCTTTTTGTCCAATTGACAGAGGAAATGAGAAGAACATTAAAATTTTTGTCAGCGTCCTGTTGATGCTTCATGTTACCATCCCACACACCACCAGGCCATGTGCATATGTGTGCAGCTGGGTAAAAGCACAACAAACCCATTCATCCATTCTCCAGAAGTGCCCTGTTGATGTTTCACATTTCCAATCCTACGCAACACAGCATGGCCTGGCAGCATGTCTGCTTTCTATGTCATCCATGTCTGAACTATATAATGCAAAATGTTCATACAAAAAAACAAACTACTGTTGTAACTCACAGTCATTTGAGTTTGACCTCTTGACCACTTCCAGAAGCTATGTTCGCTACCTGCAATTAGTCCCCCCCCCCCCCCCCGTGTTCCCTCACCTGTTTAGTCAGACGAGTAAATACCGGGTGTCCCAGAATGATGACTTCAGTGAAATCAGATACATTTTTTTTTGAAACTCACTTTTATTTATGTTTATCATGTTCAATATGTGCTAAAAGTGTATAAATTTTGAATTTTGTTTATAATTTTATTTTCATTCCTGTTGGTAGGTGGCTCTGAAAGGGGTCTTAGGAGGAAGTGACTTTGCCTTCCTGAGCTAGTTTTCCACCACATTTCTTAAAAATCATGGTAGAGGCCTTGGTCTCGAGACCACTCATGTCTAGAAACTGAGGTTGGGGGTAAGCAAAGGCATGCTCCCCGTAGAAAATCCAGTTCCGAGAAAGCCTCATGATAGCAAAGAAGAATGAGCACCATCCAGCCCAAAGGTTGAGGTGGGCTGCATCTGCCTACCTCAAAAAGGAAGGTACAAACCCTTATTCTGGGTTGCACAGGCTTGACTTGCCTTATGATGGCCAATGGCCTCAGGAGAAGCTTGGGAAGTTGGAATGTGGGCAGTCTGCATGGAAGGGGAACTGAGGTGTGTGAGGAATTGAGGAAGAGGATGTGTGTTGTGTGCAGGAGGCTAGGTGGAGGGGCCTGGGTGCAAGATTTGTGGGGTCAAGGGAAGAAGGTACAAGTTGTGGTAGTTAAGAAATAGCAAGGGGACTGAACGTGTGGGAGTTTTGGTGAAGGAAGAAATCTGTGGAAAGGTGCTGGAGGTCAGGAGAAAGAGTGACACAGTGATGTTAGCATTTGAGGGAGAAGTGGTGAGGGTGATTTGTGGATATGGTCTGCAAAGTGGAAGAGGGATTGCTGAGAAAGGGCAGTTCTTTGATGGAATGGCAAATGAGTGGGACTTACATAAAGTAGATGAATTGGTTTTGGGCATGGGTGATTTTAATGGACATGTTGGGAAATGGATCCAGGGCTTTGAGGGGGTGCATGGGGGAAACGGAATTGGGGAGAGAAATTTGGAAGGAAGGATGCTGTTGGAGTTTCGTGATGAAAGAGTTGTGTGTGGTGAACATGTGGTTTAGAAAAACAGAGAAAAGGAAGGTGACTTTCAGTGCAGGAGGGAATGAGACAGAGATTGATTTCATGTTGGTTGGCAGGAAAAACAGAAGACGAGAGATGTGAAGACAATACCAGGGGGAGTTGCAGCACAGGCTGGTGGTTGGTGACTTGGGTAAAAGGGAAGTTAAAAAGTGTGTGAGAAAGGGAACAGTTGAGAGGAAAAAGGTGTGGAAACTGAAGGAAGAAGAAACAAGAGCAAGATTTGAGGACAGAATTGGCACCACATTTGTGGAAGTCTTTTAAAGAAGAGGTAATAAAGGCATATGATGAAGTGTGTTGAAGGATGAAAGGTAGGAGAGATCGAGGAGATATGTGGTGGTGGAACGAGGAGGTGAGGGATGCGATAGCGAAGAAGAAGGAAGCACAAAGCTTTATGTAATAATAGGACTGAGCAAATGAAAGCCAGGTATAATAACATGAAGAATCATGCAAAGAGGGTGGTTGTAAGATCTATGAGGAAGGAGGCTAAGGAGAGGTTGAGCAGGCTAGATGAGAACCCAGATAGAGTGTTTAGGTTTATTAAATCAATGAAAAATGATGGAAGAGATGTTGAGGGAAGAAGATGCATGAGGCGGGAGTGATGGAAGGTTGAATTTTAGTTAGAAGGACAGGGGAAGAGTATAGAAGGAGCATATAGAGGGAATTATGAATAGGATCAGAGAGTGGAAGTTGCTGTGGGGAAGGGTCTAGTGGAAAGGGTTAGTCAGGAAGTAGTGGAGGCAATGAAGGAAATGAAAACAGGAAAGGCAGCTGGTCCATCAGAAATAAGTGTAGAAATGATAACTGCAAGTGGAGAGATAGGGATTGCTGTGATGATTGAGTTCTGCCAGGGTGTGCTGAATGGAAGAGGAATGCCGGATGATTGGGCACTACGTATGGTGGTACCAATCTTCAAGGGAAATGGGAATGCGATGAGTTGTGGGGTGTGTAGAGGAGTGAAGTTATTGGAGCATGCAATGAAGATAGTGGAAAAGATACTGGAGAGGAGAGTTCATTAAGGCAGCAAGCTGGCAGAATTGTTGAGAAGCTGGGCAAAATGCTTAGCAGCATTTCATCCATCTTTACATTCTGGGTTCAAATTCCACCGAGATCAGTTTTGCCTTACATCCTTTTGGGGGTCACTAAAATAAGTATCAGCTAACTAGTGAAGTTGTATATATTTGATTTATCTCCTCCCTTGAACTGGCTGGCCTTGTGCCAAAATTTGAAACCAAATATTGTGTTATTTATTATTTTATTTCACTAGTTATATTTCAATAAAATATTCAATGTGAGTCTGCTTTTAGCATTCAGCCAAGGCGACCTGATCAGTAAAACATTGCTTCTTCTGTTATTTACATGTCAGCTTAACACAACATAACAAAGGGTTATTGAGAGGAAGGGCATCTGGTAAAACAATGACTCAGTAATGTATTCATCTAAGCCATGCTGGGATGGAAAAATGGATGTAATAACAATCAAACAAATGACTATACATGTGTGTGTGTGTGTGTGTGTGTGTAAGGAGAGAAAGAAAGAGACTGCATGGGTGTGTGGTAAAAAGCTTGCTTCTCAACCACATGGTTCCTAGTTCAGTCCCACTGTATAGCCCCAGGCCAACCAAAGCCTTTTGGGTGCATTTGGTAGATGGAAATTGAAAGAAGCCCTTCGTATATATATATATATATATATATATATATATATATATATATATAATGTACTGATCTGTAATAGAAAATTCAACAAAAAAAGTACACTATCTGGTGAGAGGTAAATATTATTTATTTAAAGGTCACAATACATCTATTAAAGTGCTACTAACAGTTTCATATGTTGAGAAAACTCAAAGATATTCTTCAGGTACAAACCACATATAACAAACTAAAGAAATTGAATTATAGAAGAAACACGAAAAAACTAAGAAGGTAGCATGTAGAAAATGATGTATGACTAAATCTATGATATGACTAAATCTATGATATGTGAGGCAGAAGTTACTGCAACCCTAAATAATAATACAACTGATAAGAAGACCTATCCTGGATTATGTGAAGGTGAATTCAAAAATCACTATGCCAACCACAGAGCCTCCTTCTGACATAAGGACAAAAGTAAAGCTACTAGGTTGAAAGATAATGAAACTCTGCATGTGATTAAATGGAAAGTAATTGAGAAATCCATACTTTATGTGAATGGATCAAATAAATGTAGACTTTGGCTGAAAGAATGCAAATCCTGTTCAGATCTAAGATCCCTAACTCTCTATTGAACTCCAGGTCTGAAATTTTCAGTAGTTGCATGCATATGTATAAATATATTTTGAAAAATTAGAAAATTCCACCTATTCCTGACTGACTTGATATCTTTTCTGCCTTATCATTTAAGGTCAAAGGAGGATAGCTCTTTTACCTTTTTACTTTTTATTTTCTAATTTCTAGTCTCTGTTATTCATTCTCCATTGTTTACTGTCTGCATTTTCTACATGCTGCCTTCTCAGTTTTTCGTGTTTCTTCTATCATTCAATTTCTTTAGTTTGTTATGATATGTGGTTTGTGCCTGAAGAATATGTTTGAGTTTTCTCTACATATGAAACTATTAGTAGCGCTTTGTGACCTTTAAATAAATAATATATATATGTGAGTGCATGAGTCTTTGTGTCTATGTTTGTCCCTCCATCACCACTTCACAACTGGTGCTGGTATGTTTACATTTCCATAGCTTAGCAGTTTAACAAAAGAGACAGATACAATAAGTACTAGGCTAAAGAATTAAGTCCTGGGGTTGATTTGTTCAACTAAAACCCTTCAAGGAGGTGCCCCACTATGGCCAGAATCAAACGACTGAAACATAAAAAAATAAATATGTGAAGCATATATTGTGTGTGTATGTGCACACACACACACACACACAGATACACATATATGAATGTGTATAGGCATAATTGATGTATATATGTATACACATCCATATATATTTACATATACGAGGTGCTGAAAAGTTCCTAGCTTTGAGTAAAAGAAAATACAGGAGGATCAGTTAATTGTGATTTTATTCAACATATTCCCCTCTCGGATTCACACACTTATTGCAGTGGCCCTTCAGTTTTTCTAAGCTTTGTAAAAGAACACAGAAGATTGTACCTCCAAACTAGGCCTTTTGTGATACCCTAAAAGCCAGGAACTTTTCAGCAACCTCTCATGTATGTGTGTGTGTGTGATATAATATGTATGTGTGTCATATTCAAAGTGCACCATAAAATTCACCCTTATACTATTATACTATTCCTATCTCCTATTTTCTGCTCCATTTACAAGAAGTGTGTAATTGCCAGTGAAATGTTCTACATATCTGCCATTACTGAAAGGATAAAAGGGACCTCAGCTGGATTCAGCAAACCAGACTGTATATTATAAACATGCTGAGTCATTCTCAGTCATATTTTACTATTCTTTCAACTACTTCTTTCTCTCTTCTGTGGGTGTGATAGTGTATGTGTGACTGTATGTGCGTGTGTGTGTGTGTATTTATGTATGTATGTGTGTTGGTGTGTAATGTATATCTATTTGTATGTATTTATGTATGTGTTGATGTGTATGTACATATGTTTGTATGTATCTATGTATCTATGAGTGTGTGTGTGTGTAAGTGTTTGTGTATATAAAGTGAGAGAGAAAGCTCTATTTCTTTCTTTCTTAGCATGACCATATGTCATAGACATTAAAGGTAACAAATAAATCCATTAATCCCCCTTTTTAATCAGATTATCAAGCTTCAATATCTTACATCACCTCAACTCCTACTTTTCTTGTTAGAGGAGGATTAGTCTGGAGAAAGAAGATGTGCGCATGGCTTTCACAGGCCCTCTAGGACTTCTGAAATCTAGACAATGAATGTAGTGAATGTCCTTCTTGAATAGTTACAAACTGACAGCTACAAGATTAAGATAGTTAAGGAGGGAATTCCAAAAGGCTGATATTCTAGGTGTAGCAGTTAGTAAGGGGTTTCCTACTTCCTTCTGTCCTTGAGCCCTCATCTCTTTGATCAGGATCTTATTAATGCTGTTGTGACATGCAGTATGTCTTGAGTATTTTTTAACCTGGTGAAGCCCATCCCTCTCCAGGTCTGACTGCACCCACTTGCTTCCTAATGGAAATAGGCAAACAAAAAAGAGAAAGAGTGGGACAGAGAGGATATTCCACTACAGTATAAAACTTGTACTTTACCTATCAATCCTGGAAACTATTATCAACACGATTTGAACTCAGAGTGCATAGAGTTTGAATGATTACTGCAAAGCAACCTATTTAATACTCTAACGACTCTATCAATTAGTCATCTTCATATATAGCTTAGAGGGAGAAGACATAATATGGCTCATTAAAGGAGAGCTAAAAATATATTTTATCTTTGTAGCATTTCACATTGTTACACACATGCTAGTCATTGGTGATAACAAGTCCCTGACAATGCAAATAACCAGCTCATTTCATACTTCAGTTGATATTTTCAGAATTGACAGGACAATTTCTGATGGTCCTACTGCTGTCCATCTTTTTATATTCTTAATGACCCTCCCCACTATATAACAACCAATGCAATGAATGTTCTTGGAAATTTATAAGCTGACCACCACAAAATTAAGACAATCAAGGAGGGAAATCCAAAGGTTTGATGTTCTGGAGAGGAAGGATTGGGAGTAGTTGTTAGTATGGCAGTTGTTCTGTTGGATTCACATGGCAATAGCCATCTTTTGCTAATACGTTTCGCATTCAGTAACCATTTGTTGTATCATTCCTTTGCCTCTTTCTTTTCAGCATCAGCAAGGACAAGCGCACCGTCATCATATCCCTCTTTTATCTTATACTTGTTTTAGTCATTGGACTGCAACCATGCTGGGGTACCTCCTTGAAGAACTCTTAGTCAAATGTATTGACCTTAGTACTTATTTTTTAAAGCCTGGTACTTATTCTATCAGTCTCTTTTGCCAAACCACTAAGTTACACAGATGTAAACACACCAGCACCAGTTGTCAAGTGAGGTGGAGGGAAAACACAGACACAAAGACACACACACATAGATATATATATATATATACATATATACAACAGGTTTCTTTCAGTTTCCAACTACCAAATCCATTCATAAGGCTTTGGTTGGCCTGAGGTAATAGTAGAAGACATATGCCCAAAGTGCCACACAATGGACTAAACCCAGAACCATGTGCTTGAGAAGTAAACTTCATACCACACAGCCATGCTTTACACAGATACATTCACATTGTTTTGCTCCTGTTGGTCAGCTATCATAGTTGGAACCAATCGATGAAGTTGATACAGGATTGAAAGGTTGAATTTTAGATCAAAGAATGAAAAAGAAGCTGCACTGATAGATTGCTTTTTAGTTCAAAACATTTCACACCTCTGATCTTCACAGTGTAGATTTTTGGTAAAATTCTTGCTTTCAGCTTTGATAGATACATCTGATTCTTTCTACATACTTCACATTGTTCCTTATATAATAATATAAGCTAGCTTTTTAACTATATAATAAATATTAGTTTCAAATTTTAGCTCAAGGCCAGCAATTTTGTGTTATGGAGTAAATCAATTATATTGATTCCAATGTCTAACTGGTACTTATTTTATTAACTACAAAAGAGATGAAAGGCATTTGACCTAGGTGGAATTTGAACTCAGAACATAAAAACAAACAAAATGCCACTAAACAGTTTGCTTGGCAAACCACATAATAAATATTACTTTCCCCCACAACACATTGCTAACACTTCTCTCTCCCTCTTTTTTTCTCCCTCTTTTTTTCTCTCCCCTCAACTTATCATGTGACAGCACAACGCATTTTGGCCCTTGCATATTAACATACAGATGAGTATGTTCTAATTTACAAGAATGAAATGAATACTGAAACAAAATGTTATGTCTTACTTCACAATCCATTCATATCCCTGGTAACAAATTCTTCCTCAGGACCATTTTAATGTCTCTTCTTTCCCTATGCACCTCTTTTACTTCAAAGTACTCAAGGAGTAGCTTGCTTGTTGACTCTGTGTGTGTGTGTGTGTGTGTTGTGGGAATTGGAAGGTTTAGCTCCTCAATATTCCACAATAAATCTTTAATTTACAAACATACTATGTTGTCTCTTAGTTTGCAGTTATAATGCATAGTAACATCGTACACTAATTATTTTTACGCACACACACAGATTTGGTATAACAAACAAAATAGAAATAGAACTCATCAATGTACATGAAGATAGTGAAGGATTTGTATGCGTCTCTTCCCAGGTGCATGGAAGTAATTATTCAAGCTAAGGGAAGCCACATGAAATATGAACAATGTACAGTAACTTCTTGAAATGAATATGTAATAAATTTTCATTATAGACATTTTTCTGTTTTAAAACAATGTATCTTGACTGGTTTATGTGAGGTGGCTGAAAACTTTTGCGCAACCATTTTTGGTGATCATTTCATATCTTCCACTCTCATTCAGAATCCCTACTACAAAATATAATGATTAGGTATGGAAATGGCTCCAAAAGGGACAATGTTTCATCTGTAAAAAAGGTAGTGTGAAACATCCACTTATAAGTTGGCAATTAGTAGAAATTTACAATAGTTTAAAGTGGCCAAAGACTTTTGCATGGTACAGAGTATATGTGTGTGTGTGTGTGTATGTATGTATGTATGTACGTATGTAGGTAGATAGGTAGGCAGGCAGGCAGGCAGGCAATCCACATTTATTTATTTATGTGTTCACAAGTATGTATGGTCATTAGAAAATATGTATATGTAATTGTATTTCCAGTGAATATGTTCATATGTGCAAAAGGAAACTTAGGCAAACATGTTCATATAAACTTGTTCATGATGACTCTTCGGCTCATTCATGTAATGCTCAGGATTCTGTAAGCCTTATTCTACAACCAGCAACCTTGAACTGCCAACCTCCACTGGCAAACACTTCATTCTTCATCTATTCTTATGGCAGTCCTCCACCAACTCTCTCTTAGCTCTCCTCCTTTCTTGTCCCTCCTCCATACTCTCCTCCCAGTGTACAGTTATTTTCAATAGGATTAGCTTTTTTGTTGTTTCTGAATCCAAGTTGGTATCTGGTTTGAACAAGAGGTGGGTGATACATGATGGAAATTTCAGCTGCTTCACCAGGTCAACTTTCATTACCTAGACCTGTACAGTGCATATAAATCCTCAGAGCTGAATGTGGGTCTTTTTCTTCAGCCTCTCTCCCTACTTAACAATAGTTATCTTCCCAGATGTAATACTGGCATTTCTGTTTTTACTGATCCCCTTGCCGATTGCCTCTGCAACAGTCTTGAGAACCCAATCATGTCTTCAGCAATAGCATCCCTCACTCAGTACCTTGTAACAGTTGCCAAGGATGTACTTGAAGGCTCCTGTCTTAAAACACAGAGCGTATGCAAGAGTTTCCACTAAGCTCCATGTAAATAAGATAGATGGGCTGGGCAGAGCATAGAGTCCCATGAATGAAGAACTTGATCCTCTTCAGGTTCCAGTTTTAGATGACATCACACTCCATCACCTGCTCCCATTTCATCTGGCACCCTGTTTCCACAGTTTCACCACTCTGCTTGCCTATCTTACTCCACAGATACTCATACTCCCCACCCCTACCCCACCCCATGCCAGCTTCCTCCTCTCCTTCATGCTAGCCATGTCATATTGAATTTCAGATTTGCACCTGCCCTGTACTACACTCCCAAGAAGTTACAATTAACCCTTTAGCATTTCAACTAGCCATATCCTCACCAAATATCCTACCTTTTTTTTAATGTTCATAATGACTAAATCTAGCCTCTTGCACCTACAGTTCAATGTCATTCAAAAACAAAAAAATTGCATCATCAAAATCTTGAAGCTATGAGATAAAGCATGATTAATTTAGAACCATGTAAATAAATAAGCTTTACGTTTGATAGAGTAATCTCAATGTTAAAGGGTTAAATCCTTAGTAAACATATTATATCTTCACTGTTAAGCATGTCACATTTTACAATAAACACTGTAAATATGCAGAGAGCAACTTCTGCCACATTCTAGGGAGAAAAACTACAAGTAGTTGATAGCTTCCGTTACCTAGGTGACCAAGTCAGTAGCAGGAGAGGTTGCGCTGAAAGTGTAGCTGCTAGAATAAGAATAGCCTGGGCAAAGTTCAGAGAGCTCTTACCTCTGCTGATGACAAAGGGCCTCTCACTCAGAGTAAAAGGTAGACTGTATGATGCATGTGTACGAACAGCCATACTACATGGCAGTGAAACATGGGCCATAACTGCTGAAGACATGTGTAAGCTCACAAGGAATGAAGCCAATATGCTCGGATGGATGTGTAATGTCAGTGTGCATACTCGACAGAGTGTAAGTACCTTGAGAGAAAAGTTGGACCTAAGAAGTATCAGTTGTGGTGTGCAAGAGAGACAATTGTGCTGGTATGGACATGTAGTAACGCCGTGCACATGCGTAGTCTCACGCATGCGTGGAATTAAACAAGCAAGCGTTCCCGCTTTAATCTTTCTCTTTTTCGGTTGGCCGACCATGAGCACGGACGTGTCAAGAGTGTCTCTAATACTCCAGCCTGGAGACAGTCTCTTTACGTGCTAAGCTGTCTCTCTCCATCTTTCGGACTTACACTCGACAGCTCGCTTACAACTACAGAACAACATCCCAACAACTATGCTCATACACAACAGAAGCTGTAGCAACAAGAACTAAAGATATGTATATATTTACCACCTGAATAAATGTTGTTTAAGTTGATAGTCTGGAGTTCAGCGTTCCGTTATATTTTTTAATTTTATATAGGAAAGTCAGGTATACATCTAATGATGTATAACCAACTTTCCTATAGACATGTGGCAAGAATGGATGAGGATAGCAGTGTGAAAAAGTGCCACACCCTAGCAGTTGAGGGAACCTGTGGAAGAGGTAGACCCAGGAAGACCTGGGATGGGGTGGTGAAGCATGACCTTCGAACATTAGGCCTCACCGAGGCAATGACTAGTGATCGAGACCTTTGGAAATATGCTGTGCGTGAGAAGACCCAGCAAGACAAGTGAGACCATAATCCGAGACCTCTGCCAGGGGTGTAGCCTGCCCACTTATGCGTACCTTTCCTTCATTGGACACTAAACTCTGCTTGTGAAGACCTGTTGAGGCATGTGAAATCGAAATCAAATCAAATTTGCAAATTCAATGACTGGCACTCGTGCCAATGGACCGCTAAGAGCACCATCCAAGAGTGATCACTGCCTGAACAGCTGACTGGCTTCCATGCCAGTGGCACGTAAAAAACACCATTCAAACGTAATCGTTACCAGCGTCGCCTTACTGGCACTTGTGCCAGTGGAACGTGAAAATACATTCAAGTGAGGTCGTTGTCAGTACCGCTGGACTGGCTCCTGTGCAGGTGGCATGTAAAAAACACCATTTTGAGCGTGGCCGTTGCCAGTACTGCCTGACTGGCCGTCGTGCTGGTGGCATGTAAAAGCACCCACTACACTCTTGGAGTGGTTGGCATTAGGAAGGGCATCCAGCTGTAGAAACTCTGCCAGATCAGATTGGAGCCTGGTGCAGCCATCTGGTTTGCCAGTCCTCAGTCAAATTGTCCAACCCATGCTAGCATGGAAAGCAGATGTTAAACGATGATGATATATATATATATATATATATATATATATATATATATATATATATATGTATATATACACACACACATATATATATACACACATACATGCATACATATATATATACACACATATATGTGTATATATATATACATAATACACACATACATACATATATATATGTATGTGTATATATATATATATATATATATATATATATATATATATATATATATATATATATATATATATATATATATATATATGTATATATATATGTATATGTATATAAGAAAGGGACAATGAAGCATCCAGATAGATGATACAAAGAAAACAATGATAGGTCATTTGGAGTTTTCTTTGTATCATCTATCTGGATGTTTTGTTGTCCCTTTCTTGTATCACCTAACTGTCTGGATGTTTTGCATTCTTGTCCCATTTTGTATTATATATATATATATATATATATATATATATATATATAGCAGCATACATACACTTTGTCTCTTATAGATGTGTGTATATATATATATATATATATATATATATATATATATATATATATATATATATATATATATAGCAGCATACATACACTTTGTCTCTTATAGATGTGTGTATATATATATATATATATATATATATATATATATATATATAGGGTGAGAGAGAGAGAAAATATAATAAATAGATAGACAGGCAGACAGAATTCATATATGGTTTCACTTGGATGCATGCATGGCAATGTGGTTTAGAAGTTTGTTTCACCATCATGTTTCTGGATTCAGTGTCACTGTATGGTGCCGTCAGTACCATAGGAAAGCTATGCAACCAATGGTGTCTACTTCATTTGTAAAATTATGTAGATGGAAGCCACTTTAACTCCAGATCAACCTCAATAAAATTGGGTTGATGGAAACTGCATACATTGAGTGCACTGATTCTCAAGTGGAACACAATCTATGGCCTGATCTAATGCCACTGTCTTTTCAGTTTAGTACACACACTGCATCCACCTCAATCGCCATCTCTATTCATCTGTCACACTAAATTCACTGTAGTACATTTCTTCTTTCTTCACTAGCTGGTAACTGGAATGGGAGGCTGTCCTCTCAACCAATATGCTGCCGTGGGTGCCATTGGATGATGGACTCTGGTGATGATGTTATTCCATGCTTCCCAATCCAAGGTGCTGTCCTTAGCATTCTTGAGGTCAAGGTGCCGCAAATTCAGGTCTTCCTAAATTTGTTTTGTCCATGTCTTCCTTGGTGTGCTGTACTGGATTTTCCAGTGCATGGGACGTTGCTGTCACAAAAGTTGGTGTGGTAATCTTCTGGTGTTCATCCTGCAGTTGTGGCCAAACCACTGTAGCCTATACTGCCAGACTTGGTCTTCAATGGCCAACTGCTGCTGGCATTGTTCTTGGATGTTGTTTGAGATTCACTTACCTGCCCATTCACATTTTCTGTTCCTCCATCTCTATTCTCTCTTCCATATTCACCTTATACCCTGACCCCACTCTCTCTCTCTCTCTGTCATACTTTCATATCCCTCAATACTATACCCCACTCAATTGACAGTATCTTGTCTTGTGAGTATTTGGTGTCCACACCAGAGCTAGTGCTACATAAAAGGCACACAGTAGACTCTGTGAAGTGAGTGGCATTAAGAAGGGTATCCAGTTGTAGAAACCATGCCAAAGCAAACATTGGAGCTTGGTGCAGTCTTCTGGCTTGCCAGTTACTGTGACACCATCCAACCCTTACCAGCATAGAAAAAGGGATGTTACATGAGGAGGAGGAAGAGGATTTGGCCCTTCATTGCCTCCAGTAGAGTTCAGTCTGTTGCAAGCTTTGGAGCCAGGTCTGTTCCAAGGATAATTCTCCCACATTTCATCCCAGCAGTTTTATTGAGGAAGCAGAGAACACAGACACACTGATTGTTGTTGCCCTTCTTCCTTTAACTAAACATAGAAATATGGATACTTGATTTCTTTTGTCTTAAACTGCTGCATGACAATATTAACTACCACTATTACTACTGCCGCTGCTGCTGCATCACTGTGAGGTATATTAGCAGCAATAGCTGACCTCTAAACAGCAGAATTATAATTCTCGGTTAAGAAATGTTACAATTAGTTAGACATCAGAGATACTTCCTTTTTTTCTATTTTTTCTTTCTTCTTTCACCTCAAGTCTTTTATTCTTTCCTTCCCGCTTTTCTTGTTTTCTTTCTTTCTGCTTTCCTTCCTTCTTTCTTATTTTTTTTCTACATTGCTTTTCTTTGATGCAAAAAATATTTTAAATTTAAGAAATAATGATTATTATTATTGTTGTTGTTGTTGTTGTTGTCATTAATGCAGTGAGCTGGCAGAATTGTTAGTACACCAGACAAAATCCTTAACAGTGTTCTATTTGTCTTTCTGTCCTCAAATTCTTCCAAGGTCAACTTTGCTTTTTTCATCCTCTCAGAGTCGATGAGGTCAATAAAATAAGTACCAGTTGAACATCGTGGCTGATGTAATTGATTTACCCCCTCCCCGAAATTACTGGCCTTGTGCCAAAATGTGAAATCATCATCATCATCATTTAACATCTATTCTACATGCTTCCATGGGTTGAATGATTTGACTGAAAACTGGTAAGCTGGGGAGCTGCACTAGGTTTCAATCTGATTTGGCAGGGTTTCTACAGCTGGATGCCCGTCCTAACGTCAACCGCTCCATGAGTGTAGTGGGTGCTTTTTGCATGCCACCGGCAAGGGTGCCAGTTATGAAACACCAGCATCAGCCATGATTACAATCTTGCTTGCTTGACAGGTTTTCTCAAGCACAGTATATTGCCAAAGGTCTCAGTCACTTGTCACTGCCTCCGTGAGGCCCAAAGCTTGAAGGTTGAAGGTTGCCAGATATGCAACACTGGCATTGGCCACAACTACAATTTCATTTGGTTTAATGGGCCTTCTCAAGAAAGCATATCACCCAACATTTAAAGGGTGCTTTTTATGTGCCACCAGCACGAGTGCCAGTTACATGACACTGGCATCAGCCACAACTTACGATTTCACTTGGCTTGCCGGATCTTCTCAAGCATGGCATATCACTTATCATTGCCTCCATGAGACCCAACGTTCAAAGATTATGCCTCATCACCTTGTCCCATGTCTTCTGCAGCTTCCCTCCACAGATAGAGATCAGCACTTCTTCACACAGCTGTCCTTGTCCAAATGCATTACATGACCATACCAGCACAGCCGTCTCCCTTGAGCATCACACCTGATGCCTCTTATGCCCAACTTTTCTCTCAAGATGCTTACATTCTGTCATACATGCACACTGACATTGCACATCCACTGACAGTGCACAATTCTGTCAAGCTTACACATGTCCTCAGTGGTCACAGACCATGTTTCATTACTGTGTAGCATGGCTGTTCACACACAGGCATCATACAATCTGCCTTTCACTCTGAGATAAAGGCCCTTTGTTACAAGCAGAGGTAGGAGCTCTCTGAACCTTGCCAAGCCTATTCTTATTCTAGCAGCTATGCTCTCAGAACATCCACCTCTGCCACTGACTTTGTTCCTAGGTAACGGAAGCTATCAGCTACTTCTAGTTTTTCCTCCTGGCATTTGATGGAGTCTGTTTTCTGTACATTTTTAGTGTTAATTGTATTTGTTCACCTTCCACACACGAAAAGTATTTTCCCTGTTAACCTTCCTCTGATATTGCTGCACCTCTTATGTACACCAGGTACATCTTATGGAATTACTACCTATGCCTTTTCTACAAATCGAGCAGGGTCATCTACCTGAAGGGACTTGTGATTTGTCTGCTCTCCTACTTACTAAGACTTCGATCTTTGCTAAATTAATTCTAAGGCCCTTTGATTCTAGACCTTGCTTCCACACCTGAAATTTCTTCTCTAGTTCTGGTAAGGATTCAGCTACAAGAACAAGGTCATCAGCTTAGAGAAGCTCCCGAGAGCAACCCATCTTAAATTCTTGTTTATTGCCTGGAGGACTATGATGAACAAGAGGGGGCTGAGGACTGATCCTTGGTGAATCCCTACTTTTACCCTGAATTCCTTGCTATACTTATTGCTGTCCTTCACCTTACTGACAGCATGGCTTGTACAGCTCTCACCAACCACTCATCTATCCCTAGCATTCACTTGGACCACCAGATAAGGGATCAGGACTCTGTCAAAAGCTTCCTCTATGTCAACAAAAGCTAGATACAGGGGTTTATTTTTGGCTAGATATTTCTCCTGCAGTTGCCTAACCAGGACTTTAGCATCAGTTGTGCTCCTGCCTGGCACAGATCTGAACTACATCTTATCTACACTAACTCTCTCCCTAATTCATTGAGCTATGACCCTTTCTGTGACTTTCATCACGTGGTCCAGTAGTTTGAAACTTCTCTAATTATTCCTGTTTAAGGCATTACCTTTGCCTTTGTAGCAGTTGACTATGATGCTGCTACACCAATCATTAGGTATGACTCCCTCATGGACAACCTGATTAACTATACAGGTGTGATTAACTATGAAGTTGGATTAACTATTTGGGTGAGATTAACTATTATTATTTTATTTTGGTTTGACTCAGGCTTAGTCTTATTCCTGGTAGGATTTATGTGGGTAGCAGATTACTACCTGTAACCTTAGGTATCCACAAGTTTTTGGTAGTCTTTCAAGTGCTTAGAAACCTCCTGATAATCCTTGTTGTCCCTAAGAGACAGATCTACAAGACATTCTATTCCAATCTCCTTCAGCCATTTCTCTATATCTTTGCTTACTGTTCCCAATGCACTAATTATTATAGGCACAACCTTTACAGTTCTCATACTCCAAATTCTTCTTATTTCAAATTTCAAGGGATTGTATTTTTTTGTTTTTCATCCTCTTTCTTTATGATTCTGGAATCAAACATCCATAAACCACAGGTTGTTTACTTTCACCCTGCCTAGCATGTACCCCACAC
Organism: Octopus bimaculoides; assembly: GCF_046866305.1. NCBI lineage: Eukaryota > Metazoa > Mollusca > Cephalopoda > Octopoda > Octopodidae > Octopus > Octopus bimaculoides. The sequence continues at coordinate 21,953,020 of NC_142952.1, forward strand.
ACATCTTTATTAAAACACTCATTAGTGGCAGTATGCAGACAATAAATATTATTATGATTATTATTATTATTATTATTATTATTATTATTATTATTATTATAGAGTGGATTGACCAATCCATTAAAACATTGAACAAAATGCTTTGCAGTATTTGTTCTGGTCTTCTACCATCTGATTTCAAATTCCACTAAGATCAACTTTGCCTTTCATCCTTCCAGTGTCAATAAAATGGATTTCCTGTCCAGTACTACAAGCTCCACCACCATTATAAACACACGGACCTCCATCGTGGTTTTTCCACCATTACAACCCAAGAGTTCAGCAAAGACAACACCAAACTATGCACTCATAAACACACATATGTAGGTGCATCCAAACATGAGGTTAAAGATTTGGTCACCAGCCCAATACCTCCTCCAACCCATCCACCCCAACACACATACCAACCCTAACCAACTTTTACTGGCAAATACAACAATCGAGGTTCTTTTGATACAAGAGAAGACTTCCTCTCTTAACTAACTTCATTTCACCTTTTTCACAGCACCCACTAACCAGACGTCATACTTCCTCACCTCCAATATCAGAGAACAGTCACTATTTTTCCACACTAGCCATCTCTGATTATGTGATATCCTGTGTGAAAACATTTAGTAAGATCAGCTGTGATGGATCTATAATAGCATATACTTTCATTAATATATGCACTGAAGTGTGTGTGTGTGTGTGTGTGTGTGTGTGTGTGTGTGTGTGTGCACGTGTGCATGTGTGTGTCAGTGAAGGCATGGCTGTGTAGTAAGAAGCTTGCTTCCCAATCACACGGTTTCAAGTTCACTTCTATTCTACTATAGACCCTGGCCAAGTAAAACCTTGTGAGTGGATTTGGTTGGTAGAAACTGAAAGAAACCCATCATATATATGTACATATGTGTTTGTGAGAGTGTTTATGTTTGTGTTTCCTTGTCTTGACATCACATGATAGTTGTAAATGAGTGTCATTGTCAGACAAGTTATGTCAACCAGTTTCAATATTCTACAAAGATTTGCCTGGCCATAGGGAAAGCTTGCAAGAGTACAAATCCTGAGATAGACTAGCATATATATTAATGGGTCCAAAAAATGTTCAGTGTGTTCTCTTGAAAAACTATCTTTTAAAAAACTCAAGAACCTCCAATGACTACACAAATTTCAGGAATTTAAAAGTAGACCACTGGACAGTTAGTAAACCATTAACATCTTGTTTACATGTGCTTGACATTGAATTATTGTATCATTGGTTATCTCCCTTGTGTTTTCCCTCTTGTCTTCTTTTCTAGCATCTCTTGCTTAAATGTTATCAACTCAAAAGACAACTGACAAACAGTTTTGTTTTCAGCTTGATAAATGGAAGAACAAATTATTATTTCAACCAGGAAACCTTGGGTAGCTGTATTTACAAGATTTGTGGTTTTTAATTATAAGTGTGTGTGTGTGTGTGTGTGTGTGTGTGTGTGTGTGTGTGCGCGCGTACAGGGTGAGGCAAAAGTCACACACCATAGGAATTAATTAATTAATAATGTTTTAAAAGTATAATTTGCTCTTATATTTTCTTATTTGCAGAAACAATTTTGATGAAGTAAGATGGGTGAAAAACTAATGAAAGATGAACAAGTTACCTTAGTGTTCATATATGGCAGTGGTTCCCAAACTTTTTAGAGACACGACCCACTATTTATGACACCAGTTTATGGCGACCCACTTAACTCTATTGGGTAAAAACATTAATGAAAGAAACAAATTTATTTCAGATTACATTTTCGTTGAGGCCTGTGAGAAGGATGAGCCTGTTTCTTGCTTCGCTCGATAATAGAATTAACATCAGGTTCAATGCGTGATGCATCGTGGTCATGGATCTTCTTCAACACCATTCCATGTAAATCCCATTTTTAAGTACTCGTAATCATACTTTCTCAATACTTTTCTTCGCTTTGACTGGACTTTTCTTCGTTTCAATTCACTGAAGACTCGTCGTCATCAACTTCAACTGACTTTTTTAACCATTTATCCATAAAATAAAGGACTGAGTAAATACGAAAAAATCGAATTTAGAAAGATAGACAATTTTGACTTACCGATAAATTTGACAGAATTAAAGTACAACGCTTGAGATCATGCGTCACTCTATAATTAATAATAAGCGTCGTTTCAATCGATATGCTGCTATTCAAACCATTTATCAGATAGACTCTATTGATCCATCTACCGTCTAGCTGCTGTCTATTCCAATCATTTCATTGGCTAATTAATAGCCTCCTGGTGATCACTCCTATACTTTTTTGAATAATTTATAAACTTATTAGTGAAATCCATACTGTCTTATTTATTTAAATTCTTTACTATTTATATTAGATGTGAAACAAAACGTTTTATAACTGTTTCAACGTCTCCATACCCTATGGGCAGGTATTAACTCTAATACAAAACCTCGAAGCAGTAACTGTTATCGGCTTGATCAGTGTTGTACTGCGCCTAGTTAAAGTTCTCTATAAATAGGTAAGAACAGACTTTTCCTTTTTACGAATACGTACGAATAAATAACTTGAGAAAATGACCACCTCTGATTTGTTAAGTTCGTGAAAAAAGTCTACTGCTTGATAAAACAACCAGTCTGGTATTGAAAACATGAGTCTTGAACTATCTTGATAGACAGCAGTTAATCAAAGCTAATGCGTAATTTTATAACTTTTTGCGACCCACTAGGATTCTGTTCGCGACCCACTGATGGGTCGCGACTCATAGTTTGGGAACCACAGATATATGGGACACAGATCTGTTGCAGAGGAATTTAACAGGCAGAATCCACGCCAACTTCCAATTGATAAGTCAACTGCTGGACATATAATTAACCATTTTAAAGAAACTGATAGTGGCAGTGACCACCCTCAAATTGGCAACCAATGCAACCAATCCAACATCAATGGCAGTTGTTTTAGAAACTCCTACAAACAACCCCCAAAACTGACAAGGAATTTAAGTCAAGAGACAGGTGTTTGCCAAAGGGAAGTACTTTTTGGGGACAGCACATATAACAATTGAATAACTAGCAAATAAAAATTTGTGTAATTATACTTTTAATAAATTATCCCTATGATGCGTGACTTTTGCCTCACCCCGTATATATTCTGTCATTCTTCTACTTGTTTCAGTCATTTGATTGTGGCCATGCTGGAGCACCACCTTTAGTCAAACAAATCAACCCCAGGACTTATTCTTTGTAAGCCTAGTACTTATTCTATCAGTCTATTTTGTTGAAATGCTAAGTTACAGGGACATAAACACACCAACATCAGTTGTCAAGTGATGGTGAGAAACAAACACAGACACACACAAACATATACATACATATATATATATATATATATATATATATATACATATATATATATATATATATATATATATATATATATATATATATATATATATATATATATATATATATACATACACACACACACACACACACACACAATGGGCTTCTTTCAGTTTCTGCTTACCACATCCACTCACAAGGTTTTGGTTGGTCCAAGGTTATAGAAGACACTTGCCTAAGGTGCCATGCAGTGGAACTGAACCCAGAACCATGTGGCTGGAAAGCAAACTTCTTACCACACAGCCACATGTGTGTGTGTGTGTGTGTGTGTGTGTGTGTGTGTGTGTGTATTTATATACAAAATTTAATTACTAAAATGAAGTAAGTTCTGTATAGTATTAAGAATTGCTTCATTCATATATTACATCTTTTATACATCTTCTACTGTATAAATATTATATAGTTATGTATGTGTGTTTAGCCTTGAAAAGCTCTGAAATGGTGCATCTACAAGAAAAACAAATCTCATTTTCAAAATCTGCATCCCAAAAAGAGGCTTGTCTGTAAATAATAATAATTTTTCTAGAATAAATGAATCACAAAATTGGATTCATGAAAAAGAACACATCAATATACCATATCTGGAAATTTTCACTTAATTTTAAAATTTCAAAATCTGTGACAGCAACAGAAAATCTCTCTCTCTCTCTCTCTCCCTCTCTCTCTCTCCCTCTCTCTCTCTCTCTCTCTCTCTCTCTCTCTCTCTCTCTCTCTCTCTCTCTCTCTCTCTCCTCTCTCTCTCTCTCTCTCTCTCTCTCTCTCTATTTGTCTATCTCTTTCGTTTTTTGCCTTTCTCATGGGAAACTTCCCCCTCTATATATATATTTACTACTCTCCCTCTCACTCTATAAAAAGTATATCATTCATGCTGTGTGTGTGCATGTTACTGTCTCTGCTTTTGCACAATAGTTGTAAATGAACATTACCATCATGCAAGCAGAGTCCTTTGTTTTCTTCTGGCCATGGGGAAATAATTGCCTTGCTTGGAAACAAGTGAGTGTTGGCAACGGGAAGTGCATCAGGCTGTAGAATACCCCCCCCCCCCCCGCAACAAATTCTATCCAACCCATGCAAGCATTGGTTGAAGACACATGGCTTAGTGATTAGGGTGTTGGAGTTGTGATCATAGGATTGTGGTTTCGATTCCTGGGCGATGCATTGTATTCTTCTGCAAAACACTTCATTTCGTGTTAGTCCACTCCACTCAGCTGATAAAAATGAGTAATCCTGCGATGGTCTGGAGTCCAAGGAGGAATATATATACTCCAGAGAAACTGAGAAACCAACCCTGTGCTCCTTACAGAGTAATGTGAACCCACCACCAACCCATGCAAACATGGAAAAGATGACAAAACAATGATGCTGATGATGTTGTTTTCCCTCCCACTCTTATTCATTTTCCTTCCTTACTTTTCTCCTCCTCCTCCTTCTCTATCTCTTCTTCCTTTTCATCATCTTTCACTAACTCTCTTCCAACTCACTATTTTTCTCCCTATTTCACTCTCTCCACTGCCCCCTCTTTCATCTTTTCTTCTCTTTCCTTTCCTCCTCTCACTCTGCACCTCCACCTCATCTTTTGTACCCTCTTTCTTCTCCTTAATTCATCTTATTTCACTTCACTTTCCACTTGCTTCTCTCTCCACCTACCCTCCTTTTCACCCCTTATTACCTCTGTTATTCTCCACCCACCCCTCGCCAATCTCATATTCTCCTCCTCTTTCCCTTCACCTCTTTGCTTTCCCTTCATTTTCCCCTCCTCCCTTCCTCAACCTTCCTTATGACCACCTTCTTCTCCTCCTTCTCCCTCAGCTACACCCCTAGCTTATCAGCTACCTCCTCCTCCCCCTGCTCCCTCTTTCCCCCCCCCCCGTATCTCTTTTATTCAGCTATTTCTCTTTGCATCTCCTCCCTCCCTCCTTCACTCCCTTACTCTATCAGCTACCTTTTCCTTCCTCCCCCCTTCTATCACCTTTATTCCACTACTTTTTATACTCCTCTCCTCCCTCCAATCTCTACTTTATCATCTATCCCCACCTCTTCCTTAACCTTATTTTCCAACAATACCCTCAATGTATTACACAATAAAGACAGGTTTATAAACTAACCCACATATCAAAATATCAAAATTGCATCTACTCCTGACATGATATATATATATATTTTTTTTTTTTTTTTTGCTTACCCATATTTTTTTTCTTTTAGTTAAAGTGTGTGTAGGTGCTTAATCTCTTTTACTACTCATTACTCTATTTACTGCAAGTCATCAAGGTAGCCTTTATGTGGACACTCAGTCTGCTAGTAATAGTAATAATATCTTCTTTAAATGACTCCCTGCTATCAAAAAGAAAATGGAAGGACACATTGCATAAGTCAAAGGGTCGATTCATTCCCCTAGCATTTCTGTTATGGGAAATTCAGGTTCTGACATTCTTTTATTCTTGTTTCAGTCATTAGACCCCTGCTATGCCTGGGCACAACCTTGAAGAATTTTAGTTAAATGAATTGATCCCTGTACTTTTTTTTTTTTTTTTAAGCCTGTTACTTATTTTATCAGTCAGTTTTGTTGAACTACTAAGTTATGGGGCATAAACACACCAGCACTAGTTGTGAAGTGGTGGTGGGAGACAAACATGCATGCACGTGTGCACACACAAACACACATAGACAATAGGCTTCTTTCAGTTTCTATCTACCAAATTTACTCGCAAGGCTTCGGTTAGTCTGACACTTGCCCAAGGTGCCACACAGTGGAACTGAACCTAGAATCATGTGGTTGGGAATCAAACTTCTTATTATCACGCAGCCACTCCTGCACCTATTAATCTTTTTTACTAATTTCCCCCATTCTTAGGCTCTATTTATGCATTTTGACTGGTCTAGTATAGAATTAAACGTTGGCATAACATCCATTGCTTGGTAATCCTGGTGGCACCTGTCTCCTTTTCAGGATATTGGTGCTGGTGCTAGAGTTAGTGACATCTGAAGAGCTTATCTGCCACTGACAAGTTTTATTTTTAATACTGTTGGGTGCCCATAGTCACTCTTTACTCTGTAGGGGCCAGTTTAGTTGCCAACATCTTCATCTCAAGTAGGGAATATTTCATGGCTTCTCGTACAAGGTTCCTGTCAGCTTGTGAAGGAATTAATCCTGGCCTAACTGGTTAGGACAAAAACATTTTATGTCCAAATACTTAAGGAAGGGAAGGTCATGGCTGGAGTATCTTTGATCATAGGTCTTCTGGATCAGGACTGATCAGATGTTAAATAGCAAAAATCAAATACTGGCAGATATTTTTCCCACAAATTACACCCTACCATCATAAAAATAAGAGAACTCATTAGCTAATGTAGTCCTGAAAAATGAATAATGTAAAGAGCAGGAGTGGCTGTGTGGTAAGTAGCTTGCTTACCAACCACATGGTTCCGGGTTCAGTCCCACTGTGTGACACCTTGGGCAAGTGTCTTCTACTATAGCCTCGGGCCGACCAAAGCCTTGTGAGTGGATTTGGTAGATGGAAACTGAAAGAAGCCCTTCGTATATATGTATATATATATGTATATATTTATATATATATATATATATATATATATATATATATATATATATATATATATATATATATATATATATATGTATGTATGTGTGTTTGTGGGTCTATGTTTGTCCCCCCAACATTGCTTGACAACTGATGCTGGTGTGTTTACGTCCCCGTAACTTAGCGGTTCGGCAAAAAGAGACCAATAGAATAAGTACTAGGCTTACAAAGAATAAGTCCTGGGGTCGATTTTCTCGAATAAAAGGCGGTGCTCCAGCACAGCCGCAGTCAAATGACTGAAACAAGTAAAAGAGAGCATGATTGGAATACTTTCCTCATGGTTTTTCTACCTCAAGGCTGACCTTGGGTTAAGCAACAACTTTCAAGAAGTAGCAGCAAAATCTTACCCCTCTCTCTAGATAAAAAAAAGAAAGGAAGGATACAGCATCATTTTAACAACCACTTTTCTATGCTTGCAAAGGTTGAATGTAGTTTTTTGAGGCAGATTTTCTATGGACGGATGCCCTTCTTATCACAATTTCTCATCTGTTCCCAAGTAAAGTAATATTTCCTCATGGCCAGACATTGTTCTTGCAGAATACTAATACAGGAAATGACTTGACATGGCTTGTTTATACAAGTGACAATCATTTTACAACAATCACACATAGAGATACAAACATAAACTCTCTCTCTCTCTTTCTCTCTCTCTCTCTTTCTCTCTCTTTCTCTCTTTCTCTCTCACACACACACACGCATACATACATACATACATATTGCATATATGTGATGGGTTTCGTTCAGTTTCTGTCTACCAAATCCACTCACAAAATTTTGATCATTCTGGAGCTATAATAGAAGACACTTGCTCAAGGTAGTACACAGTGGGACTGGATCTGGAACCATATGGTTAGAAAGAAAACTTCTTATCACACAATCATGTCTGCATCAACACATTAAATAATATTTTACAAGAGACACTATAAACAATGAGTTGGTAGAGTCATTAAATCAACATTCCATGTTCTTTGAGTTTGGTTAATAAGAAAAGTGCCAGTCCAGTGTTGCAGTCAGTTTTTCTTCTCATGCTTTTACTCTTTCTCTATTTCTTCCTGGAAAAAAACCCAGCTTTCTTTAGATATGGAAGGTTGAACTCCATAATTCCTTCAAGATTTGAGGGCCAAATGAAGAAAATATACTATGTGTGAAAAATAAAACATGATCTTTGCTCAGTCAGGAATGATGTATTACCAGGGGCTAAATAAAACCAATCCCAAAACATTTACTTCCCCAAATTACACTATTTTTCCAGTCTGACATGTCCAGTCTTCAAGCTTAGTCTAACAAAGTTATTATAAGATACTTTACAGCTGCTAGTTGTTCATTCTGCTCAATGGAGAATCAAATAATCTTAAAAACTTTCTGCTGTTTTTGGAAAACAATGATGGAATGATCAAATAGGAGCACTTCTTGAGGCAGTGAAATGTCTCTCAATTATATTACATCCCACTTTCTTAAAAACAAGACAGTAAGATTGGATGATGTAGTTGTCCTAAATACACTACTTCTGATATAAAAAAAGAATAATCACAACTTTACAAGTTTGCAAACTTTCTTGATCATGTCCTGTCTATGCAATATCTTTGACAAAATCCAAATCATAACATCATCTCAATGCCCAGTATGAGTTCATGGCCTTTTCAATTAATCTGTTTGAAAACATGTATGAACTCTGTTAAGACACAAAGAGGAAATTTTATTAATGATTTAATGTGAAAAGTACGCATATATGACTATCTAAAATCAAAAAGGTTTTAAAAAAATGTACCTACATATAGATGAGCAAAGTGGCAGGATGTTCCACATCTGAACTTGAAAAGTTGGGCAGCATTTGGTGGATTTGCCAGCTTTAGGAATTTAAAAACTAACAAAAATAAATCATTATAAAAACTAGAATTGTAGTCAAGAGTTCAATGTTTGTTTTCTATGGTAGTAAAACATAACCACTGTGCAGAAATGATGTATTCTATCATGTGTCTGCTCAGAAATCTACAGGCAACATACAGAGACTTAATCACAAATGCAAGAAAATTCTGGAGAACAAGACAGAAGGAACTAAACAAGAAGGTTAAGGTGACTGGACCAAGAATTGAGAATAAATGATGGAACGATATTCAAAAATGCACTGGAACATAAATCTGATGATGACAAATGAGCAATGGGTAGGTCTAAGTTGACATGACAAAAATGCATAAGAGAGGACAACAACAGGACAACAACAGGGTTGACATATAGGATGAGCAGGGGAGTGTTCATCCCAGGACATTAACAGATATATCTGATGACAACAAGTCTAGTATTACACAAAACCCAGAGTTATGTGACCTATTTTGTTTGTGTCATTTTATGGTTGAGTAATATTTTTTTCTTTTGTTTTGGCTATGAACCAGACCCTATCGCATATATGTGAATGTGTATATATGTACACACATGCATATATATGCATACATCTATATATATAAAAATGAGAATGTGTGTCTGTCTGTCTGTCTGTCTGTGTGAATCCCTAAAACTCGAGAACTACGCAACCAATTTCATTCAAATTTTACAGATGCCTTACTTAGGGTTCCAGTTGTGTTTTAGTCAAAAAAAATTTTTAACTTCTTGCTGAGTTCGAGCCCACAGCAACATAATATCTCCTCCACTATTTAAAGAAAGAGAGAGAGAGAGAGAGAGGGGGAGGGAGAGGGAGAGAGAGAAAGAGAGAGAGAGATGTATATGTATACATATAGATGTATATGTACACGTTATTCCACTAACTGAAACAATCACATTTCGATACTTTCAGAGAGAGAGAAAGAGAGAGAAAGAGATGTATATGTATACATATACATGTATATGTATATGCATGTATACGTATATGCATAGATATATATATATATATATATAGATATAGATCTATATGCATACATGTATATGTATACACATGTGTAGATGTATATATATATAGATGTACATGTAATATGTACACATATATACACATATATACATGCATACAGATATCTATACATATATACACCCATCACACACAAACACATGCACACAAACACACACATTAGTCATTTGTTTTCTTATCCAAAACTACGTCAAAAGTACTGAACGGATCTTTATGAAATTTGGAAATTATATTCTATGTATAACGGCCATAACTCCCATGAAAATTCATATATTTTTGATGTTGATGAAATTTTAACCCGAACATAACAGATGAGCATTATTTGTAATTCAACGGTACAACAGTGTAGGACTACCCTTTCAGATATACTTTCATTGGGATTTCTGCAATGTGGTGCATAAATTGTCAAGTAAATGAGACGCATCTTTGCCTCCACTGATTCACTTGCAAAATGTTGAGTAAAATTATTTCGTTGCAGACCTCCTTTGGGTCTTTTTATTATCACTACGACACACATAGTCCCCAGTTGGTAACATTGATTTCAAGGCCCTCCTAGATGAGAGACTGGCATTCCACTTAATGTCTATGTTCCATGCTGGCTTGGATTGGATAGTTATTAATGTAGAAATATGGTATCGTAGCTACTAACAGTTGAGGGTTGCATAGTCTAGACAGCGTTTTTAGATTTCATTATTCTCTTTAACCCGGGCAAAGCCGGGTATTTCTGCTAGTATAGAATAATTTTTACTTATAAATCATTTTTTAATGTTTAATGAGGATGACATGGTAGTGAATCACCCATGCTTGGCGATGAGGATTCAGATGTCCAGTCAACCAAGTTATCAATTCTTGAAATAACATATAAGTGGCTGAGTATTCCATCCTTAGTGTAATACTCCAACAGAATCAGCATAACACAATTGTATGACAAGGCTGTATCTGACAAGCTTCTATACAGTTTCTGTCTGTCCAGCTTCACTCACAATGGATGGGTCAATCCAAGGCTTTAGAAAATGTCATTCGTCTAAGATGCTATGCATTGTGATTGAACTCAGGGACTCGTGCATGTGAAGCAAACATCTTAATCCTTCAGCTCTCATACACTTTTGCAGTGCATTGATGACACTACAACAAAAGTCTTCCTGATTCAGCATAAATTCTCTGACTTCTCCCATTAGACAAAGCCATAATGTTCCTTTATTCTGTCTTTCTTGTAGTGTTTTCTTTACTAGCATACTGGGGTGGTTTGCCATTGCTTTTCCTAATTGGTTGGTCATTGGACCACAAGGAACTCATCCGCCCTTCAACAAGTCTTGTTTTTAGTTCTGCTGAGTGTCCAGACACCCTCTTCACAAGAGTAACAAGCTATTCAAGATGGGGCAGCCAGTTTAGTCACTGACCACACAACTATGAAACAGGCAGTACTGGTTTACATGGTTCCAATTGCAAGTTTCATCGGCTTCTCATGAGACCCCTGATCAGCTATACTGCCCCCGCAAAATGTTTAATATTGTGTATTTCAATTTTCATTATCACCAATGTATTCTTTTATTTTTCAACTCTCACTTGTTTCAGTCATTAGACTTCGGCCATGCTGGAGCACCACCTTGAAGAGCTTTATGTCAAGCAAATTGACCCAAGTACTTTTTTTAATTCTGTTACTCATTCTATCAGTTTCTTTTGCTGAACTGCTAAGTTACAGGGACATAAACAAACCAACACCAGTTCCCAAGTGGTTGTGGAGGACAAACACTGACATGAACACACACACACACATGCATACGTGACAGGTTTCTTTTAGTTTACACCTACCAAATCCACTCACAAGGCTTTGGTCGGCTCGAGGCTATAATAGAAGATACTTGCTCAAGGTTTCATGCAGTGAGACTGATCCTGGAACCATGTGGTTGGGAAGCAGGCTTCTTACCACACAGCCATGCATGCACTTATCATCCTCATCATCATCATTTAATGTCCGCCTTCCATGCTAGCATGGATGGGATGGTACTACAAGAGCCAGCCAGGCCGAAGTCTGCACCGGACTTCTGTGACTGTTTTGGCAGGATTTTTACAGCTGGATGCCCTTCCTAACACCAACCACTCAGCAGAGTGGACTTAGTGCTTTTTACGCAGCACAAGCACAGGTGAGGTCAGTTTTAGCAAAATTTTTACAGCTGGATGCCCTTCCGAACACCAACCACTTTATTGCAGTGTGGACTGGGTGCTTTTAAGTGGCACCTACACTGACAAGTACTTGCAAGACAAAAAAAAGAAGATTTCAAGAGGGAAGAGGGCAATGGAGGGGTGATCTTGTGTCAGATGATAAAAGGTTATAGTGAGACAGAGACGCAGGAACAGGTGTCTTGCTGTAGAGGAAGTACAAGGTTACTCGGCTGGAAAGAGAGAGAGAGGGAGAAAGGGAGAGATCAAGAATGAAGACAGAAACAGGTGTGCTACCGTAAAGGAAATACATGGTTACCCAACCTGAGGGAAGTGCAAGAGAAGGAGACAGCAGGATGGAGATGGTGGGCAAATGTCGGGCATACTCACAAGGGACGGGGATCAGAATATAAATGGGAAGGTTGAGTAAAGAAAGAGAGAGATATAGATAGTGTAAAGTGCCAGGGCATACCATTGAGGTTCAAAAACCATAATATAAGTGGCAGGATATAGTGAAGGAAATGTAGTTAAAGAGTGCAAGGGGGGGGGGGGGCAGTGGGGAAAACATGGGTGTATATAGAGTTAGGGAGGGGGCTACTGGATAGCAGTGATACAGAGGAACAGGGCCGTGAGGACAGGATTGGGGAGTGAGAGCTAAGCATGTAAATTGGTTTGTTGGGGTAGGGTGAGTGAAAAATTTAGCTTAACATATATTAATTTTTGTTATCTTCAATGTATTATATATTGTCGTAAAGGAGGCAGAATTGGTTACTCTACTGAAATTATTGACAATAATGCAAGTCTGCCATAACTTTCTTACATACATGTACCTAGTTACAATACCCAGTTGTATTGAGATAACCAGCAGCCTGCTTCATTTACAGAATTTTCAGACTTAAAATACCCATTCTACATTATATTTTCCTATTTATAATCAGTATATATATATATATATATATATACATACATACATACAGCAATACCTCACTTTATGAGGACCCACTTTGTGAGACCCTAGGTTTATGAGTTTCATTTCTCCAGCACAAGATCCAAATTTTGAACGAAATGCAAAAGCTTCTGCTACCATAAAAAATGCTTCTGCGTGTTACTGAGAAGTTTATAGGGAGTGAAAAAAAGCTTCTTCTAAGCAAAAAATTCTAGAATTGTTTTTTAAAAAGAAATCTTCAAGTCCATCTATGAGTGCTTGTGAATCGGCAATCGTGTCTACAAGTGATGGTGTACACAAGTCTAGTGCGAGTGAAAGTGATTCAGAAAACGATTATAATAATAATATTTTTTATCATAAGTGATTTTGACATTATTTTACTTTACATAAAATATTCTAGCCTCAAAGGCAATGACTGGTGACCAAGATCTTTCACGATATGCTGTGCTTGAGAGGACCCATCAAGCCAAATAGACCTGTGCTGGTGGCATGTAAAGAATGACTTTTGAACATTGGGCCTCACGGAGGCAAAGTGGCTGAGTTCCTCTTAAGCACTGGGCTTGATGGAGGCAAAGTGGATGAGTTCTACTTGATCGTGGGACCTCGCGGAGGCAAAATGGCTGAGTTCCTATTGAGCATTGGGCCTGATGGAGGCAAAGTGGCTGAGTTCCTTTTGAATGTTGGGTCTCACAGAGGCAAGGTGGCTGAGTTCCTTTCGAATTTTGGGCCTCACGGAAGTAATGACCAAGACCTTTGGCATTATGTCGTGCTTGAGAAGACCCATCAAGAAGCCTAGCAAAATCGCAGTCGTGACAGATACCTGTGCCAGGCAAATTGGCACCCGTGCCAGTGGCATGTAAATGCACACCACTGTCATGCAAATGGCACCCGTGCCGCTAGCATGTAAAAGCACCCATTACACTCTCAGAGTGGTTGGTGTTAGGTGGGGCATTCAGTCGTAGAAAACCATGCCAAATCAAACTGGAGTTTGGTGTATCCTTCAAGTGTGCCAGCCCAGTCAAACCATCTAACCCATGCCAGCATGGACAAGGGACGTTAAATGATGATGATGGTTCTACTGTTGTGTTCATTCTATTTATTTACTAGTATCATCAGTAATCCATTACAAAAGCATGTAATTTATAAAACCATAAAGTCAAGAAGTATGAGAGGTGAATAGAGGTTATGTACCTTCAGTGATTCCTATACTGTTAAGCACTTTATAGGTGCAAAATCAATGGTCACTCTATGACCAGCCATAACTTTTAACTTCCTAAAAAACATATTGTGCTTCTTTTTCAGATATGTGAACTACTGATAATATATATATATATATATATATATATATATATATATATATATATATATATATATATATATATCATCATCATCATCATCATCATCGTTTAACGTCCGCTTTCCATGCTAGCATGGGTTGGACGATTTGACTGAGGACTGGTGCAACCGGATGGCTGCACCAGGCTCCAATCTAATTTGGCGGAGTTTCTACAGCTGGATGCCCTTCCTAACGCCAACCACTCAGAGAGTGTAGTGGGTGCTTTTACGTGTCACCCGCAAGAAAATGGCCACGCTCGAAATGGTGTCTTTTATGTGCCACCCGCACAAGAGCCAGTCCAGGGGCACTGGCAACGATCTCGCTCGAAAACCCTACAAGGCCAGTCAGGCGGTACTGGCAACGGTCACGCTCAGGATGGTACATCTTATATATATATATATATATATATAAGATGTACCATCCTGAGCGTGACCATTGCCAGTACCGCCTGACTGGCCTTGTGTATGCTCCGAAGCCAGTATGCTCCGTTGGATGTGTAATGTCAATGTGAATACCCGTCAGAGTGTAAGTATCTTGAGAGAAAAGCTGAACATTAGAAGCATCAGTTGTGGCGTGCAAGAGAGACGATTGCGCTGGTATGGACATGTGGTGAGAATGGAGGAGGATAGCTGCGTGAAAAAGTGCCACACCCTAACAGTTGAGGGAACCCGTGGAAGAGGTAGGCCCAGGAAGACCTGGGCTGAGGTGGTGAGGCAAGACCTTCGTACATTGGGCCTCACCGAGGCGATGACTACGGACCGAGACCTTTGGAAATGGGCTGTGCGTGAGAAGACCCGGCAAGCCAAGTAAGATCGTTGCCAGTGCCCCTGGACTGGTTCTTGTGCGGGTGGCACATGAGATGCACCATTTTGAGCGTGGCCGTTGCCAGTACCGCCTGACTGGCTCCCGTAGGATTTTCGAGCGAGATCGTTGCCAGTGCCCTGGACTGGCTTGTGCGGGTGGCACATAAAAGACACCATTTCGAGCGTGGCCGTTTTCGTGCGGGTGACACGTAAAAGCACCCACTACACTCTCTGAGTGGTTGGCGTTAGGAAGGGCATCCAGCTGTAGAAACTCTGCCAAATCAGACTGGAGCCTGGTGTTGCCATCCGGTTTCACCAGTCCTCAGTCAAATCGTCCAACCCATGCTAGCATGGAAAGCGGACGTTAAACGATGATGATGATGATGATGATATATATATATATATATATATATATATATATATATATATGTATATGTATATGTTTATACAATCAACATGGTTTTTTCTGTTGTCAACTCCAGGAGAAATGCATCAAGCATCGCATAGCTCTTCACCAGGTATTTGTTGATTTAACAAAAGCCTTCGACACTGTTAATAGGACCATTCTCTGGACCATTCTTGGTAAACTTGGATGTCCACCTCAATTTGTCAACTTGTTTAAGCAAATTAATAGTGATATGAAAGCTCATCTTAACTTCAGTGAGTCACTATCGGAACTAATTTCCTTCGATAATGAAGTTAAACAAGGTGATATTGCTGCTCCAATACTTTTTTCCATATATTTTACTCTAACTATCTTGCATGCTTTCCAAGACTGTGATATCGGCATCCATATTCACTTCAGAACCACAGGTAAGGTCTTTGATGTTAAATGCTTTAGTGCAAAGTCAAAGACACTCCAGGCCTTTGTTCGAGAGCTCCTTTATGCTGATGATATAGTTCTTGTTGCTCACACTGAGGAGGACATGCAGGCTATATTAGATCTCTTCTTTAGAGCTTGTATTGCTAAAGAAAACAAAGATCCTGTTCTCTCAGCCACCAAGCCAACCCTATGTGGAACCTAATATTTTCGTCCAGGGTACATGATTAGATGTGGCTGACTCATTCATCTACTTTGGCAGCACTCTCTCTAGAGATGGATCTCTTGATTCTGAAATAAACCTGAGAATTGAAAAAGCCAGCAAAGCATTTGGAAGGCTTGAAAATTGTGTGTGGTCTGGTAGAGGTATCACCTTCAAAACCAAGCTTAGTATCTATGAATCTTGCATTTTACGGTCCTCCTGTACTTTTCTGAGACTTGAATGACATATCAGCATCACATCAAGGCTTTAGAAAGATTCCATCAGACTTGTCTAAGGAGGATACTAGACATCAAATGGAAATGATTAACACCAGACACTGTCGTTCTTCAGCAAGCTAACACATCCAGTGTTGAAATGATCCTCAAACGCAATCAGATGCGTTGGGTTGGGCACCTTGCTATGATGCATGACAGGTTGCCAAAGCAGTTGTTTTACAGGGAGTTAAAGCATAGCAAACGTCCAAGACAAACCTAAGAAACGTTTTAAGGATGCTGTCAAAAGGCTTTTAATGTGAAAGTTGAAGACTGGGAGCAGATGATGCAAGACTGATTGGTTTGGAAACCAATGATCTACAACAGATGTAAAGCATTTGAAGCTCGAACAATTGAACAATCTATCTTGAAATGAGCATTTTGTAGACAGGACTTAACTACAATCCCAGACACTTTTCTGCTTAAAAATATTTGTAAGGCCTGCAGTAGAGTTTGTTTGTCAAGAGCAGGATTTGCTAGTCATATAGGATCTCATGACAGTATTTATTAATTGAAGAGATGGCCTTCTTCTGTAAAGAAGTGGAAATCATCATATGTATATACAAGTAAGTGGACAAACAAAAGAAGAGCACTCAACCAGTTTATTCGGTGTTACGTTAATAGATCAAAGCAGTTTGATTCAAATTCGCTAGTACTCTTGAGCCATTTTGAATTCAAAATGGCTGTCAACTAGCATCACACTTAAAACTAAATAAATTTGAATCAAACTCTTTTGATCCATATATATGTATATATATATGTGTGTGTGTGTGTGTGTGTATATATATTTATATATATATCAGGTCATCCCATAAGCTCTGTCCAATTTTATCTTTTTTTAAATTGAATGAAATTTAATAGTATTTAGAATGTCTAATGAAATTAAAAATTATTTTTATGCATTTGTGTACATTTAAACTAATTAAACATTATTTTACAGAATAACAGAATTAAATTTCTTTGATTAAAACGCTTTCTAACATGGAATTATCCAAAGAGCATTTGAGGCACATAATGCTTTATGAGTGCAAAAAAGGAAACTCTGCAGCCGAAGCTACTCCAAACATACACCCAGTTTATGGGAAAGAATGCTTGAATGAAAGAACTTGCAGAAGATGGTTTGCAAAATTCAGAAGTGGAGATTTCACTCTTGAAGATGAAGATCGAACAGGACGTCCAGTTGAGTTTTATGATAAGCTCCTTGAGGCATTACTTGAAGAAAATCCTGCATTATCAGTTGAAGAATTGGCAATAAAGCTTAGCTCAAACTATACAACTGTTCATCATCATCTTCAACAACTTGGAAAGGTTCCTAAACTTGGAAAATGGGTGCCTCATGAATTGTCTGAAAGCAGCTGCAAATCCCAAGTTGACATCTGCTCTTCTCTCCATTCTCGCAAACTCAGTTTACCCTTTTTGGATAGACTTGTGACTGGTGACGAAAAATGGATCTATCGAAATGTTAAACGTTGTAAACAGTGGCTTGGTGAAAGGGAAAAAGCTCAACCACAACCGAGAAGAGAACTTCATGGAAAAAAGATTTTTCTCTCTATCTGGTGGGATTGCAAAGGAGTAATTCCCTTTGAATTGTTACCACCTAATGCAACAATCAATGCTCAAGTCTACTGTTAGCAATTAGAGCGTTTGAACCAAGTTTTGAAGAAAAAACAAATTACCCTCTTAAGTGAATCGAAAAGGAATGATGCTTCATCAGGACAATGCACGACTCCACACTGCAAAGATCACATCATAGAAGATCGAAGAGCTTGGTTGGGAAAAAATTCCTCATCCACCTTATTCTCCCGACCTTGCTCCTTCAGACTACCATTTGTTTTGTAGTTTATAGAATCATTTGGGGAACATAACTTTCGCAAGCCAGGAAGAGGTCAAAACTGACATTTCAGAGTTCTTCGCTTTGAAACCAAAAGAGTTTTACACTGATGGGATTAAAAAGCTTGTAAATAGATGAAAGGAAGTCATAGATAATCAGGGAAAGTACATTGATGATTAAATTTCAATTGATAACTTGTTTTCTTTATTCAAAATTCGAATAGAACTTATGGGATGACCTGATATATATATATATATATATATATATATATATATATATATATATATATATATATATATATATATATATATGTATGTATGTATCTATATATATATATATATGTACATATTTATATACATATATATATATATATATATATATATATATATATATATATATATATATATATATGTATGTGTGTGTGTGTGTGTGTGTATATATATATATATATATGTGTGTATGTATGTATGTATGTGTGTATATATATATCACAATTTAGGCTAGTTGAAATATGTTTGTCACATATTTCAACTGCTAAAGGAAGATACACTGCAATTATCATGGAGAAAAAAATCTCTCTTATGGTAAAAAGGTGTGAAACACCCTGTTCGTTCAGTGTCACCTTCTCTCAGGAATCTGAGACATTGATGTTTCAAGTTTGTTGACTTATGTCAATTCGATGTACCTGAGAGGGGCAACCCTGAACGAACTGACAAAGCTAATAGCTTTCTATATAATTCAGCCAACACATTGACTGATTTGCGCTAGTAGATCGCCCAATTGAGAAAAATATCAGAGTAAATGCGCTAAGCAGTGTTTATGTTTAATCACAGTTTAGGTTAGTTGAAACATATTTGTCATATATTTCAATTGCTAAAGGCAAATACACTGCAGTTCATTTGAAATGTTGAAATATGTGACAAACATATTTCAACTAACCTAAATTGTGATTAGACGTAAACACTGCTTTAGTGCATTTACTCTGATATATATATATATATATATATATATATATATATATATATATCATCATCATTATCATTGTTTAACGTCCACTTTCCATGCTAGCATGGGTTGTACGATTTGACTGAGGACTGGCAAACCAGATGGCTGCACCAGGCATCAATCTGATCTGGCAGAGTTTCTACAGCTGGATGCCCTTCCTAACGCCAACCACTCCGAGAGTGTAGTGGGTGCTTCTCTATGTGCCACAGGCATGAGGGCCAGTCTGGCAGTACTGGCAACAGCCACGCTCAAATGGTGTTTTTTACGTGCCACCTGCACTGGCAACAACCTCGCTTGAATGTTTTGTTCACATGCCACCGGCACAAGTGCCAGTAAGGCAACACTGGTAACGATTACGCTCAAATGGTGCTTTTTGCATGCCACCTGCACGGAAGCCAGACAGCTGCTCTGGCAGTGATCCCGCTCGGATGGAGCTATTAGCGCTCCACTGGCACGGGTGCCAGTCATCGAATTTGGTTCAATTTTGATTTCACTTGCCCCAGCAGGTATTCGCAAGCAGAGTTTAGTGTCCAATAAGGAAGGTTGGCATGGGTGCCAGTCATTGAATTTGGTTCGATTTTGAATTTGATTAATTTCGATTGTTTAATTTTATAGTTCCAGTGATGGCTTGGCTTTTTAGTCTTCAAATTAGCTTTTTCCTTTCCGGTTTACAGAAGCCTAATTTGTCAAGACTGATGTTTAGGCAGTGGGTTACATATCCCAGGGCCCTAATAATTACAGGTACAAACCTGAACTTGTAATCTGGATAGAGTAACTGCAGATTTCTCAATAGTTCAGCATAGATGTTCTCCTTTTCACTGATCTTCAGCTTTATGTTAACATTCGCTGGGCAGCTAATTTCCACAACTGTGTACAGTTTCTCTTCTCTATCCCAAATGTATGGATGTATGTATTTGTGCAGATTTGTATGTTTCGTTTTATCTATGCATTCTCATGCATAGACATGCTCATGTATATTTAAATGATATACTTCTGGAAAATTTTGCACAAAAATTTTCCAGCGATGGATTGGACATGTAGTCTTTGAATTAACTTTCTCCTTTCTGGAGTATGTATGTATGTGTAATGGTTGTTGTTAAGGTGTTGGTTGCTAGTGTGCAAGATGGAAGAAAAAGAGTGATCGAAGTTTTTAAGAAAATACTTATATAGATGTGTGTGTATATATATATATATATATATATTTATTTTGTATGTGTATTTCGTGTGCAAGATTCTTGATGTGGATATGTGTGTTGAAAGAAATACAATTAAACCTTGGGAGAGGCATTATGCCAGTAATTCAAAATAAATGGAAGTGGAGAGACAAGTTACTGAAGAGATTGCAAGAGTGCAATGAAATAATTTAACAAAAAACTATATAAATTAATAAAGGACTGAACCAGTGCGTGTGTTTATTACCGGCATAATGCCTCTCCCAAGGTTTAATTGTATATATATATATATATATATATATATATATATATATATATATAATACATATATAGATGTGTGTATATATGCATGTGCATATATATCGATGTATATATAATGCGAATATAGATGTGTAGATATATATATATACATACATGTACATTTATCTATATCTATCTATCAATATATGTATACATAATCTTTTTACTCAGGGACTAGTAGACCTGACAACATTCAGTATTCGGTGTGCATTCAAAGCAATGATTATGAAACCGGTATGCTTTTGAATCTCTTTAACAACTCATAATAATGACTTTTAATACTTTTATTCCTACCTCAGTTCATCTAATTGTATATATCTATCGTTACTTTTCATAAAAAGCCTTTACTTTTTTTGATTTCCAATGTGCATTTTCGCTTATTTTTCTTCTTACTTTCCCCTTACATTTCAACGTGTAGTTTCTATTTTGTTTTTGTAACATATTTCTATTATATATATCTATATCTATATATATATATATATATATATATTCATACATCTATGTATATATACATACGTATAATATATAAACTATACTTACATACATATATACATCCATCCATACATACATACATACACATACATAACTTCTCTCTCTCTCTCTCTCTCTTACACATACACACACACCAGCACCATTGTTCTCTCTGTCTCTTTCGCTTTTACGCCGACTTCAAAAGAAGACCCCCCCCCCCCCATATGTAAAAAAAAAAAAAAAATTTTTACGGAAAGCGACGATCTTGTTCAGAAACATAAACAAATGTACGTGGTGTATTTTGACATTTATAGTACTTATGTCGAATGTTTGCCAAAGCGAGGGACCTCTGGAAGTTGTCCATAGGTCCTGGGCCGAAGGTCCTTCGATGCAGGTTGGCAAGCTGACTTTCATCGAAACCTAGAGTCTCCCCCAGGCCGTCATCACACTTGCCGTCTATCAGCCCTCTATAGTACGCCGAGGTGGTATCCCGTCCGCCGGCATTACTCGTTCGGGAGAGAAGCATGGGCGCCTGTCGACACTGCTTGCCAAGCTCCCAGCCTTGGTCTACGCCTGATCCAACTTTCCAGTTTACCAAAAGAGGTGAACCTGGGAAATATCTCGTCAACGAACGGAGACCACACACGCTCACCATACAGGTAGAGCCAGAGATGCCTCAACCTCAGCGCAGGCCTGCACATCTTTAATCACAATTGTAAAATTAGCTAAACATATGACAGGGGAAACAACTCTTAACTAATTGTAAATATGTAAATACATTTTCACAGCCATGAAATTTCTTTTGACTATTATTTTTCTTATATTTATTCATAGATTATTCAAATTTTATAATCAATTCTTGAAAAGAACCAAGCACAGTTACCTAAGAAAAGAGGGTAATTTTCTTTTTAACAAAGATGTTTCCACCAAACTAAGTAACTTTTTTGACACTGGGATTATATTGCCTGGAAATTATTTCTAAGGAGTATTCATTCTCAGCTTCACCGCCGC
The DNA here is from genome assembly GCF_046866305.1 of Octopus bimaculoides. Taxonomy (NCBI): domain Eukaryota; kingdom Metazoa; phylum Mollusca; class Cephalopoda; order Octopoda; family Octopodidae; genus Octopus; species Octopus bimaculoides. Next base: position 21,975,253 of record NC_142952.1, read on the forward strand.
CATTACTATTTTTGTATTTTTGTAAACTTCGAAGAAATACTCAAATTTTAATTAAAAATATTAAAAATTATACAACTTTATTTGGATTTTTTGAATTTGCTAAAGAGAAACAAGCGAAATGGCTTTTCCCAAAAAATCATCAGGAGAAAAAAAGGAATCCGGTTAGTAATTATATTTAATTATAATTATTTTATATTCTTTGTTTACTTTTGTAAATTATGTTCTATTCACGAAATTATTGCAAATACTTACATTATGGTTCAAACCGACATATCGATAGTTCATTTAATCGTTCTAGTACTTTACTGGTTCGTTATTTCATCGAGAATTTTAAAAATAGAATAGACTTAGGCATGGTTCGAACTCAGAACGTGACTCAGTCTAAGACATTTAGTGCGTCCGCTCTACTTATTTTGGCATGTTCTTTTATAAGTGTGTGTTTGCAATGAAACCATTACAGAAAAACAACTAAAAACTAGTCTCGCTTTACAAAATCATTTATAGGTATATTATTAAAAATATTCTCGAGTATAGTGGCTCTATATGGAATCCGCAAAGGAAAGTAGCAGCAATCCCGAATCAATTCAAAGAAAACCTTAGATGCGTGCATATTTTGACAGAGAAGAGGCTGGTGGGCTCGCAGAGACAAAAAATTGAGTGCTCTAATAATTGACCACGAACAAATATATAGGGAAAACTTGGCACATGAAACCAGAACTATTGTTTTAAGGGATACGGTAAATTAGGAGATCATTTTTTAAAAGTCACATGCTAATGGTAATACACAACTTTCAAAACCAACCACTTACTAAAGGCAACATATAACTAAAACAGACTTTTATTGTATTCCCCTGTGGCTTCCAGACTTATTCTGAAACCCACATCTATATTCTCATTAAATTATTTTTAAAAAACAGACACCTTATCTTGCGGAACCCCAAAGTTTTTTTTCCACGGACCCCTAAGGATTTCTTAGAACCCACTTTGGGAAATATTGCTATGGAACAGGAAACTTTGCCCTGATTGAGTACAACTCACTCTTGCCCGCAGCCGACAACTGAGGAGTTCAAACTGCATAATGGATAGAAGACACGTACAAATGACTAAGATAGTTCTTTCACGTTTCCTAAATGAAAACTAATTTATAATCAAAAACTTTGAAAGTCTTCTCTGACACCTTATCATTCAGTTCTAGCTCCACCCACATCCTCTCTTTTTAAACGTGAGAAGTCATGTTACACCTCTTCAACAAAAAAAACCACTTCTGCTCTGGCCCTTTTTCTCTCATACTATACTGCTCTCTGCTCCTTATTCTCCTAGAATAAAGTTCCATCTCACTTGAAGTTCATAGTTTTGCAAACTGCATGGCAACCTAAATAATGGTACATTCCACAGTATTCTGTATGTTGTGGAGGGGAAAATCAGAAGTGCTTTTCTCATAATAATTTTTTAACATTTTGACATTTGAGTGTGTTTGGGCTTCTAGTTTTTACAAAGTCACCTGTGCCACTGTGTGACTTTTTCATATGATGATCTCCTGATGCTGTAGAATACAAAATTTGTGCCATTGCGGAGGGGAACAGAAAATTTCCTTTTTCTAAAGCTTTGATTTTATTTTTAAATTCTCTGAATCTTGAAACAATATACAGAAACTTATTGAATGCTGAATTACAATATTTTATGTTTGTCAAAAAGATAACAGAAAGAAATTCCATTCTTTCAGGTTTTCTGAGTGGGACGGTAACTTTTAAGACAGTATACGGTTGCAGAGGTGAAAATGTGTCCACTTCAGTAACTTATAAATCAAACATTTATACTGCAATTGTATCAACAATATACTTTAATTTCCATATTTATTTCAATTGTACTAAGTTTTCATAAATTTCCACAAAGTTTGAAGCAAATCTACATTTAGCTTTAAAATGGGAATCTAGAAAATAAATATATAGAAATGAGCATTAATTAAAATGAAAATATTATAAATATTTATTTAAGAACACTCAATCTAAACTTTTTGTGCACATGAAGGAGTTATTATATTGACCAAATGCATGTATTACATACTCTAGCTCCTTTTCAGTTTTGTCAAACTTGCTCTAAAAAAGGCATAGTTATTAAATATAAAAATTATGAATAATTATATCATGCCGGTGGCACGTAAAAAGCACCATCTGATCATGGTCGATGCCAGCTCCTCTGGCCCCTGTGTCGGTGGCACATAAAAAGCACCCACTACACTCTTGGAGTGGTTGGCGTTAGGAAGGGCATCCAGCTGTAGAAACGCTGCCAGATCAGATTGGGACCTGGTGCAGTCTCCTGGCTTCCCAGACCCCAGTCGAACTGTCCAACCCATGCCAGCATGGAAAAAAGACGTTAAACGATGATGATGATGATGATGAATAAATATATAATTGTATACAAAGTCTTGACTGTTTACAAAAATCACTCATCATCAAATTTCAAATCAAAAGGGTAAGTTTTGTCTTTTAAGCCAGAATATTTTTAAAATCATTAAAAACACACTCAGGACAAAGGTCTCTTTGAAAACAAATACTTTTACAGTGGTTTTTTATGAGAAGAGCAGATGCTTTCTTGATGTTTTCCAGCTCAACAACTGTAAAAGACCCAGTGCCAACCAGCTGAATAGGACCATAGATTACATTATATTTATGACAAGTGTTAATATCATCCCTTCTGAGCCAGTTAAAGGTGTTGATACCAGCATCAACAGATCTATGAAGAAACTTGAACTTAATCATACAACCAGAGACATGTTCTAAGGCCCTGCCAATGTAGAATTGGTGAAGACAGTCAACAGCATAGTACTGCTCTACATGCACTGTGATACCATTGGGAGAACCTGGCACTACAGGAACTGCTGGTGCAGTTGGGGTTGATCTAGTTTCCTCAAGTGTTGGTGACAGTGAATTCTGTGCATGGTTCTTGGACTTTGAATTGGAAATTCTTGGCATTGATGATTTAGCCAGCATCAGCTTTTGCATGAGTATTTGGGATTGCCCTGCAATCAGTCCATCTTTGCTCCAACTTCTCTGAGTGGCTATTGATAGATGATTGTGGAATGAAAAGCATATGAATTTTTTGGCACACTTTCTTGGTCACACAATAGAACTCTTTTGCATTTGTCACAACCTCTTTATCTTGCTAAATCAATCGCCAAACTGCACATCTGACTTCACCAACACCATCCACAGGTCCCTTTCCATGTAATCTCAAAAAATGATCATGAAGCTTCTGCACCAAAGTCATGCTCATGATAAAGCAAGTTCGCCAGGATGTACTTGTTTTTGAACCGAGAGCCAGCAGTTGGTGTGTTTATGTCCCTATAACTTAGCAGTTTGGCAAAAGTGACCAATAGAATAAATACCAGGCTGGGGTCAATTCAATTAAAAATTCTTCAAGGCAATGCCCAAGCATGGCTACAGTCTAATGACTGAAACAAGTAAAAAGAGATGAGTAATTTTGAAGATAATTACAGGATAATAATAACAACTGAGAGCTATTGATAATGGCTGTGTCGAAAGCCCAGACACTGCTTTTCATGCTTCATTTCATCAGAAACAACTACATATGATGCATGCTCAAGTTCACCTTCTTTGCCCTTGAAGTAAGCCATGGCAGTGAAGAGAGTGACCATGTCACTGGATCAATGAGCTGTCATCACTTCTTTCTGGTGTTTCAGTTGAAAATTTTCTGAAAAATCTTCTTGAATGATCACAACACCAGTTTTCAGGTTTTCTTTCAGGAACTTGAGCTCTGCAAACTGCCGCTTAATGTCATAAATGTATCTGCTGAACAGCTGTAGTAGCACCACAAGATCTTCTTTTGCCTCAGCAATCGTGCATTCTTGCAACTGCTTTCTCACTCGCTTATCTTTGCCAGTCACCCACTGATAATAAGACACCATGGAACCTTCATTAGCATCAGCAAACACTTCATCTACTGGCTCAGTAACTCCACATTTTTGACATTCTCTGTCTACACAACACATCTGCTCAAGACTGAAGACTGTTTGCATTAGGACTTCACACTTTTTCTGCAACAGACTTCCCCTCCGCAACAAAAATATACTTAATGTACCTTGGACAGAGCAAAAGACCATCTAGCCATTTTGAAAACATCATTGAGTAGCTCTGGCCTAAAAACAGAGGTTCTGAAATGCAAGTTCTGAATTGGCCATTTGTGCAAGAACTAACAAAACTTAAAGGCCTTAAAATGTTGTGGAGGGGAAAAATCATTTATTGGACAAGTAACGCTGCTGTTTCTCTGAAGCAGATTTAAGTTTTCAATATTACTGAATATTTGTTCCCTTGTGGAGTTCATGTTCCAGTACTTTTAACCAGTTAAGGTTTTTTCTATTTCTCTCAACCAGAAAAAAAAAAAACATTTTCCCCTCAGCAATGGCCAAAATTAGAAATTATGAAAATTATGATACTTTGTGCATAAGCAACAGAAGACCGAGAATCATTTTCTCCATTTTCACAAACTATGACTATTATTCAAAAAAATTAATAAGAAATTTTTTTCCAAATAAACAAACTTTATTTTTGATTTTTGCATAAATAAAATTCTGTGGAATGGCCCTAATGCTGGCAGCATGAAAAAAAAGCACCCAGTATATGCTGTATAGTGTTTAGTGTTAGGAAGGGTATCCAACCATCGAAACCATGCCAATGTAGACATTGGAGCACAGTCCTTGGACCCATTGGATCCTCTTAAACTATCCGGTCCGTGCCAGCATGGAACATGGATGTAAAAATGATGACAATGATGAGTTGACTGACCTATTGTCAAATATGTTCCAGCCAGGACTATCTCACCTTTAATTTCAAACTGTTTATGTAGGACTCCTCATCATTATCGCTTAACGTCCACCTTCCATGCTGTCATGGGTGGCATGGTTTGACAAGGATCTGGCCAGGCAGAAGCCTGCACCAGACTTCTGCAACTGTTTTGGCAGGATTTTTACAGTTAGATGCCCTTCTTAACACCAACCACTCAGCAGAGTGGACTACAATATCTAATGTGTCAAGGGATGGTTTAAGATGTTAGTCAAGGTTTTTACTCTGTGTGACCAGAAGATGGTAAAGCTTTCAATGATCACAAAATAATTGTTTGATTTCTGTTGTGTTATCTTCACCCAAACTATAGGTCGAATCCGTGAAGCTGACAAGAAACGGATTCTTGATGACGCTGCTCGTAAACGACGAGCAAGGAAAGCCTTGGAGGCCCTTGAATCTGACAACTTCCAAGCTGATCCACATGCTGATTTGAAAATGAGTAAGAAGGCACCCAAATTTGAAGAATACATGGATATTATGAATTCTGGTTGGTATTCTTTTTATTATTATTATTATTATTATTATTATTATTATTTTTATTATTATTATTATTGCCTTTGCACAGCTTCTAATGCTGGAGATGTACTACAGTGTCAGCTGTTCACTACCAGTGAACTAAGGTAACACCTTTTATTTTTTGAGCATCTTCCCGAGTATTCGAGCGGTTCCAAGCAGTGCTGTTTTCTGCAAGTGCTCCACTTTTATGATTTTATTTACATGGCTATGTGGTAAGAAGCTTGCTTCTCAACCACATGGTTCTGGTTACAGCCCTTATTTGTTCCCCGTGCTTCTCAAGATTTTTACTCACAGTTCCCAGGGCTCCGACAATTATTGGTACTACTGCTACCTTTTTCATCGACCACAACTGCTTAACTTCCCAAGCTAACCTGTCATATCTCTCAACTTTTCTTTCTTCCTTATCACATACCTTGTTGTCAGCTCGGAATGCTATGTCTATGATCCAGCATAGTTTATTTTCTTTCTCAATTAAGACTATGTCCGGCTTCCTATTCTCTATCTCATGGTCGCACTGAATCATAAAATCCCATAGGATCTTTGCATTTCCATTTTCGATGATGTCTTCAGGTTTGTGGTTGTACTAATTTTTTGCTGTCAATTCCATACGTGTTGCAAAGTGTCCAATGGACAAGCCTGGCTATATTGTCATGACGCCTTGTTGTTGTTCTTGTTGCTGCTGTTGCTGCTGTTGTTGTTGTTGCTGCTGCTGCTGCTGCTGTTGTTGTTAATAATGATAATAATAATATTTGACTTTCACAGTGTGGAAACCTTGTTTTTCTTCTCTTTGCAAGACATAATTTATTCAAGCATTACTTTGTAAAAGAAACTATAATTACCTAAGGAAGACCTGCTCTCAGTACCTGGGGTAGGCAATAAAAAAAAAAATGGTTTGTATTACAAACTTTTATGATTTTATTTACATGGCTATGTGGTAAGAAGCTTGCTTCTCAACCACATGGTTCTGGGTTCACTCCCATTGTGTGACATTTGGGCAAGTGTTTTCCACTATTGCCTTGGGCTAACCAAAGTCTTATGTGTAGATTTGGTAGATGGAAACTGAAAGAAGCCCGTTTTATGTATGTGTGTCTGTGTTTGTCTCCCCCATCACTCCTTGACAACTAGTGTTGGTGTGTTTATGTCCTCGTAACTTAGTGGTATGGCAAAAGTGACCAATAGAATAAATACCAGGCTGTGGTTGATTCATTCAATTAAAAATTCTTCAAGGCAGTACCAAAGCATGGCTTCAGTCTAATGAATGAAACAAGTAAAAGAAGATAAGTAATTTTGAAGATGCTGACAGGAGTAACAACAACAGCAAAAGAGATGATTACATAAATTCAAATACTGTGATCCATTCATACAGTAGAATATGTATATATATGTGTGTGTGTGTGTATATATAACGTCCGCTTTCCATGCTGGCATGGGTTGGACAGTTTAACTGGGGACTGGTGAGCCAGATGGCTGCACCAGGCTCCAATCTGATCTGGCAGAGATTCTACAGCTGGATGCTCTTCCTAATGCCAACCACTCCGAGAGTGTAGTGGGTGCTTTTATGCACCACCAGCACGAGGGCCAGTCAGGCACTACTGGCAACAGCCACGTTCAAATGGTGTTTTTACGTGTCACCTGCACAGGAGCCAGTCCAGCGGCACTGGCAACGCCCTCGCTCGAGTGTTGTTTTCCACGTACCACCAGCACAAGTGCCAATAAGGTTACACTGGTAACGATCACACTCGAATGGTGCTTTTTATATGCCACCAGCACAGAGGCCAGTCAGTGGCCCTGGTAACGATCACACTAGGATGGTGCTCTTAGCGCTCCACTAGCACGGATGCCAGTCATGCGGCACTGTCATCGAATTTCATTTCGATTTCACTTGCCTCAACAGGTCTTCACAAGCAGAGTTTAGTGTCCAATGAAAGAAAGATACGCCTAAGGGAGCTGGTTACACCACTGGCATAGGCCACATGTTATGGTCTCACTTGGCTTGCCGGGTCTTCTCAAGCACAGCATATTTCCAAATGTCTTGGTCACTAGTCATTACCTCAGTGAGGCCTAATGTTTGAAGGTCATGTTTCACCACCTCATCCCAGGTCTTCCCGGGTCTACCTCTTCCACAGGTTCCCTCAAATGCTAGGGTGTGGCACTTTTTCACACAGCTATCCTCATCCATTCTCACCACATGTCTATACCAGCGCAATCGTCTCTCTTGCACACCACATCTGATGCTTCTTAGGTCCAACTTTTCTCTCAAGGCACTTATACTCTGTTGAGTATGCACACTGACATTACACATCCAGCGGAGCATACTGGCTTTGTTCCTTGCAAGCTTACACATGTCCTCAGCAGTCACGGCCCATGTTTCACTGCCATGTAGCATGGCGGTTCGTACACATGTGTCATACAGTCTGCCTTTTACTCTGAGTGAGAGGCTCTTTGCCACCAGCAGTGGTAGGAGTTCTCTGAACTTTGCCCAGGCTATTCTTATTCTAGCAGCTACACTTTCAGAGCACCCACCCGGCTACTAACTTGGTCACCTAGGTAACGGAAGTTATTAACTACTTGTAGTTTTTCTCCCTGGAATGAGATAGAGGTTGTTCTCTGCACATTTTCAGTGTTTATAGCCCCTGAGCATTTACCACATACAAAAACTATCTTCCCGGTTAGCCTTCCTTTGATATAGCTGCACCTCTTATGTGTCCATAGCTTACACTGGGTACATCTTATAGAGTTTCTACCTACGCCTTTTCTCCAGATCGAGCAGGGCCATCTACCTGAAGGGGTTTGTGGTTTGACTGCCTTTCTACTTATTAGGACTCTAAGGCCCTTCGATTCTAACCCTTGCTTCCACACCTGAAACTTCTCTAGTTCTGATACTGACTTGGCAATTAGAGCAAGATCATCCACATAGAGGAGCTCCCAGGGGCATCCTGTCTTGAATTCCTGTGTTATTGCCTGGAGGACTATGATAAATAGGAGGGGGCTGAGGACTGAACCTTGGTAGACCCCTACCTCTACCCAGAATTCTTCACTGTACTCGTTGCCTCACCTTACTGACAGCGTCCCTGTACATGGCTCGCACATCTCTCACTAACCATTCTTCTATCCATAGTTTCCTCATTGACCACTAGATGAGGGATCGGGGGACCCTGTCAAAGGCTTTCTCCATGTCAACGAAAGCCAGGTACAGAGGTTTATCCTTGGCTAGGTATTTCTCCTGCAGCTGTCTTACCAGAAATATAGCATCAGTGGTGCTTTTCGCAGGCACGAACCCAAACTGCATCACGTCTAAACTGACCTGCTCCCTGAGTAGTTGGGCTTTGACCCTCTCCGTGACTTTCATTACCTGATCTAACAACTTGATACCCCTGTAATTATTTGTATCTAAAGCATCACCTTTGTAACAGTTGACTATGGTGCTGCTACACCAGTCATTGGGTATGACTCCTTCGTGTATCACCTGGTTAACTATACGGGTGACTAGGCTATACTGACACTGCCAGATATTTTGAGCATCCCTGCAGTGATTCCTGAAGGGCCAGGGGCTTTCCCTGTCTTCATACTCTTAATAGCTTTATCTACCATGGTACTGTCAACTCGAATCGCTGGTCCCTCTGTTGGGACGACATTCGGCAGACTCTCTTTCTCCCATTCATTCTCTTTATTGAGCAACCTTTCATAGTGGCATCTCCAAACCTCTTTCTTTGCAGCCTTGTTTAGTGCAAGTGAACCATCATCCATGCAGACACATTTCTCTCTTACAACATCACGATTCTCTCTCACACACTGTCTTGCAACATGAAATACCTGAAGTCTTTGATCTACATGGCGCAGAATATTGACAAATTTTTTGTTATCTGCTTCCCCTCTGGCTAAATAAACCGGTCTCCTAGCTTCCCTTCTGGCAGTCTGATACAATTCCCTGCTACCTCCATTCTTCCAATTATTTTTATATACAGTAAATTAATTTTGGTTAGTTTATATTAAAATTAAAGTTAATTATATTGTATTTATAATTTCAGTTTAACTTAAAACTTCGTTTAAATTGTATTTTAAACAAAAGATTTGTTAAGATAAGCTTTGCATTTAATATTTCTGTTAGTTTATATTCTAATAAACATAAAGTTAATAATGTCACGCTTATAATTATATATAAGAGCTGGCTACACCAGCAGAGGTAGGAGGTCTCTGAACTTTGCCCAGGCTATTCTTATTCTAGCAACTACACTTTCAGAGCACCCTCCCCCACTACTAACCTGGTCACTTAGATAGCGGAAGCTATCTCCCTGGAATGTGGCAGAAGTTGTTTTCTGCATATTTACAGTGTTTATAGCTCCTGAACATCTACTACATACAAAAACTAACTTCCTAGTTAACCTTCCTTTGATATTGTTGCACCTCTTATGTGTCCATAGCTTGCACTGGGTGCATCTTATAGAGTTTCTACCTACACCTTTTCTACAGATCGAGCAGGGCCATCGACCTGAAGGTGTTTGTGATTTTTCGACCTTCCTACTTATTAGGACTTTGGTTTTAGCTAGGTTGATTCTAAGGCCCTTTGATTCTAGTCCTTGCTTCCACACCTGAAACTTCTCTTCTAGTTCTGATAGTGACTCAGCAATTAGTGCAAGGTCATCAACATAGAGGAGCTCCCAGGGGCATCCTGTCTTGAATTCCTCTGTTATAGCCTGGACAACTATGATAAATAGGAGGGGGCTGAGGACAGAACCTTGGTGGACCCCTACCTCTACCCGGAATTCTTCACTGTACTCATTGCCAACCCTCACCTTACTGACAGTGTCTCTGAACATAGCTCGCACAGCTCTCACTAACCATTCTTCTATCCCTAGTTTCCTCATTGACCACCAGATGAGGGGTCAGGGGACCTTGTCAAAGGCTTTCTCCATGTCAACGAAAGCCAGGTACAGAGGTTTATCCTTGGCTAGGTATTTCTCCTGAAGCTGTCTTACCAGAAATATAGCATCAGTGATGCTTTTCCCAATATATATATCTATATATATATCCCCATATATATATATCCCCATATATATATATATCCCCATATATATATATATATATATCCCCATATATATATATCCCCATATATATATATCCCCATATATATATATATATATATATATATATCCATATATATGTATCCATATCATCATCATCGTTTAACGTCCGCTTTCCATGCTAGCATGGGTTGGATGATTTGACTGAGGACTGGCGAGCCAGAAGGCTGCACCACGCTCCAATCTGATCTGGCAGGGTTTCTACAGCTGGATGCCCTTCCTAACGCCAACCACTCCGAGAGTGTAGTGGGTGCTTTTACGTGCCACCAGCACGAGGGACAGTCATACGGTACTGGCAACGACCTCACTCGAATGATTTTCTAACGTGCCACCAGCACGAGGGACAGTCATACGGTACTGGCAACGACCTCACTCGAATGATTTTCTAACGTGCCACCAGCACAAGTGCTAGAAGTGCTGGTAACGATTACGCTCAAATGGTGCTATTTACAGGCCACTAGCATAGAAGCCAGACAGCTGCTCTGGCAATGAACACACTCTGGCAGTGCTGTTAGTGCTCCACTGGCGTGGTGCCAGTCATCGAGTATGGTTCAATTACGATTTCACTGGCCCCCAACAGGTCTTCACAAGCAGAGTTTAGTGTCCAATGAAGGAGAGGTTGGCATGGGTGCCAGTCGTCAGATTCTGTTCGATTTCGATTTCAAATTCCAAATTCACTTGCCTCAACAGGTCTTCGCAAGCAGAGTTTTTAATGTCATATATATATATATATATATATATGTATATGTATATATATGTATATATATGTATGTATATATATGTATATATATGTATATATATATATATATATATATATATATATATATATATATATATCCATATATCGTTACTGTTGTTTGCAGGAATTGGACGGAAGAAAAAGAAGAACAAAGTGGAGCAACTGAAAAGATGCAAAAAATCTTTCAATGCATTGTTGGAAGAAGAGGTAAGAAGTCTTCTATTGTTTCTAGTTAACCCTTTCATTACTGACTTCTATTTCTGTCCAAGCCACTATTAGGGGTAATTTTGAAAGGGGATAAAAAATAAAAACATTTACCATCTATTTCCTGTACCATGGTTTCAAGCTATCTTCAGCAAATAAAATAATTTGCTAGGCGCAGCTATCATCAGCAGGAAAGCCAAGATTAACATATAAATACGAGGCAATATTTGCTGCTGATAAAAAACTGCACTTGCGCAGTGGATTTATAAAATTATAACATGTAAGCACGAGGCATGTTCTGTATTGCCTCGTATATATATGTTAATCTTGGCTTTCCTGCTGATGATTGGCGCAAACGCCTAGCAAATTATTTTATTTGCTGAAGATAGCTTGAAACCATGGTATAGGAAATAAATGGTAAATGTTTTTATTTTCATTCCCTTCCAAAATTACCCCTAACAGTGGTTTAGATTTTAACTACTTCTTCTAGTGGGTTAGATGCCCTATTATGGCCATTTCTTATGTGTTTAAATGTACACTGTATTTATATGGATGATATATATATTATGTATTTATATGAATAATATATATATATATATATATATATATATATATATATATATCATCGTCATCATCGTGATGACTTGCGACTGTGACCTTCGACTGTGACCTTTGACTGTGACCGTGAGAAGACCCGGCAAGCCAAGTGAGACCAAAATCCAAGGCCTCTGCCAGGGATGTAGCCAGCCCACTTACACGTAACATTCCTTCATTGGAAACTAAACTCTGCTTGCGAAGACATGGTGAGGCAAGTGAAATCGAAATGGAACTATATTTGTAGGCACACTAAACTCGGCTTGCGAAGACTTGTTGGGGCAAGCAAAAGCGAAATCGTGATGGCTCCTGTACCAGTGGAGCACTAAGAGCACTGTTCGAGCGCGATCGTTGCCAGTGCCGATGGACTGGCTCTTGTGCGGGTGGCACATAAAATACACCATTTCGAGTGTGGACGTCGACAGTACCACCTAACTGGCACGTAAAAGCACCCACTACACTCTCAGAGTGGTTGGCGTTAGGAAGGGCATCCAGCTGTAGAAACTCTGTCAAATCAGATTGGAGTCTGGTGCAGCCATCTGGTTCACCAGTCCTCAGTCAAATCGTCCAACCCATACTAGCATGGAAAGCGGACGTTAAATGACGACGATGATGATGATGATGATGATGTATACATATGTATATATATATGATACAAGAAGAATAACAACCCGTATATGAATATCTTTCTACTGCTTTATCAGTGATTTATAAAAATATATTAAATTATTTACTGAAATTCATTTTGCCAGTTATCTATAATCTATGTTTTTCCTTTTCTCTAGCAACTGGCCATTAAAAAGACACCAAATTACTTCTCTGCCGTGGTTCCACCATCAAAATTTCCAGAAAAGCATTTCTGTGCCATTTGTGGATATCCTTTTACCTGCTGTGTTATTCTTTTAGCTTTGTCTTTTATTCCTTTCAGTCACTTAACTGTGTCTGGATTTTTTTTTAAGCTTAATACTTATTCTACTGGTCTCTTTTGCTGAACCACTAAGTTACAGCAACATAAACATACCAACACTAATTATCAAGCAGTGGTGGGGGACAAACACACACACACACACACACATTTGGTTAATGAGAGACAGAAGATGGAAGATATGACAATCTTTATTAATCACTACAATTGTTTTGACACATCTAGCATTGATCCCTCATGGGTAGGATACTTAACTGGTTCAGGAGCATCTAACAGTACAGATGTGTCTCTTTGGGTGATAAATAGACATAACTCGTTAAAATAACAGTTCTGCAATGTATCTTCTCATTTTGTGTAAAGGAAAGCAGCAAATTAAAGGATATATCTTTATTTATATAGAAGATCAATAATAAAATCACAGATACAAAAAAGAAACGAACATGCAATACAGTAATAAAAGTATTAAATATAACCATTAACAGATATGGATGTATAAACACCCTTGTGCAGGTTGTATGGCGCCTGTACACGTGCTCATACAAGCATCCATAAAGATGTAAGCATAGACACACATGGTGTGGTGCACATATGTTCACATAGTTAGTTAAATAGCTACTTGGTGTTTATAAGAATGGGGAGATTAAACCTAAATTTAATTCATCTTTACCTTAAGGTGAATTATGTCAACAGTTACTCAAATTCATTTCCACTGCATTGTGCAAAAGTGCATTTATATGCATGGAAGCATCTTGAGAATCCTTCAGAAATTGTATTAATGATTTTCTCATTGGTCCACGGAATAGACAGGGGTTCCTCAGAGCAGAGACAGTATCTCTTGGAAATGGTATTATATGGTATTGCATGCCTTACTATGAACCAAGTTATGTTATATTTAATTTTATCTTCCTTAAGTCATCACAAAATTTGCCAAAGATGTTGAATGTCTCTTATTGATTTTCTTGAAGCTGGTGGCATGGTTGCAATATTGATTCTTAAATGAATCAGCCATTGCTCCAGTGTAAACATACAGCCCTCCCTTTGTGTGCACAGTACATTTGTGTACAAGATTTGTACTCATACATATATATTATGACAGGCTTCTTTCAACCTGGGGCTATAGTAGGAGACACTTGCCCAAGGTTCAACACAGTGGGACTGAACCTAGAATCATATGGTTCAGAAGGAAGCTTCTTACGACACAGCCACGCCTGCACCTTATATAATCATTATTTAGTTATCCCTAACTATTACTCTTCCATTAACCCCATTCTCCTCAACAAAGTTCTTATTTTAGCTATGAAATATGCATAACTATTTGGGCGAGATATAGGTACCATATTAGTGGCTAGGGAAAGGATTATTGAATAAGAGATTAAATACTGGGCTGTGTAAAGTAGATCTAACAACTTTGATATAACTACGGGATCACATGACTCAGCACAAGTTACAGATCTAGCAGGTATTTACACATTACACTATCAATAAGGAATTCCCAGAAATAGTAGGATAGTTTTTATAGGGAATACACTCTATTCACTCTCCATATATGGTAATGTATTATTGTAAAAAGATAAGAAGAAAACTTGGAAAATTCTTTAAACATATAGGACTTTTTTATTTCTTTAGAGCTTGACTGTGAAGCAGTGAACTATCTGGACATAACATTGGACCTTGAACTTGGAGTTTGAGTTTATCATTTGCATGATGTCTGGTATATAAGTATATGATACACACACACACACATACATATGTATGTGTGTATGTATATATTTGTGTGTGTGTGTGTATGTTGTAGGGAATTAGTAATAATAGTACACCCCTCTCATGTGGGGAATGGAATAACCTAGTCACTATAAGTAAAGAGAAGTACATGAAGTACCAGAGTATATAGTAGGCAGTCAGAGATAACGTGTCTTTACTGGTTTTACTAAGTTTACAGTATACCGAGGTGGGCATTATAACAATCCAATATTGTAAGGAATGAGGATTTAAATAACTCACAAGGAATTAATAAACTCGACGAGTAAAGTTAATAGAAACTTGAAGAGGAGTTAATAAATTCACAAAGTTGGTGTACGAATTTTACGAAAAATTTTAGAAGTATAGAAAATTGTCAGCAGGTGTTCTGAATGACCAGCAATTCCTGGTAGTGAATCTATAAAGTTGGTGAAAGTTCTAAACCAATGATTACAAGTCTTGTCAGCATTTGTGGAGTTTAGGTCGGCATTCAATCTGTCTGCTTTCAAGTATCTTTCCATATATGATATCCTTCCCAATTCATACTCATCTTTTCATTAATCTTGTTCTCTATAGATTATTCAACAACTTCTTCAAGATTTTGAAATTATCTTTTTTGATTGTTATGAATGACTAGTAATTCTTGGCTCAAAGAAACTAATTTCCAATCATAGTCCAAAACAATAAAGTATCATATAGTGCTGTCCGTGATATTTTCGATTAAACATATGTTATTCAAAATGGCCATTCTCTCTCCCTGATTATCAAATGTGCATGCCCTTTATGTCAAAGGAAATCACTGAAATCTTAGCACAATTTATATAAAAGCAGGTGTGCTTGAGTTGCAGAAACAGCAACAACAGCAGAAATAACTGCAAGAGCAACAACAACAACAAATGATATTAAGCAACAAATGCTGCAATTACTGAAGTCATCAGGAAAGTCAGAAAAAGTGTTCTCGACAGACTACGCCACAAATTCCATAACAGAGTTCAAATATGAACCTGATGAAGGAGTTACCTTTGAGACATACTACAGAAAATATGAGCAAATCTTCAATAAAGAATGTAAAGGTTGGGATGACAAGATGGAAACACGTTTGTGCTTAAGAAAACTGGTGGCAGCAGAACATGAGCATTACTCTCAAGAAAACCTGGCATAAACTTTAATGACAATAGATATATATATTGTGTAAAATTTTTAGTGAAAAAAGCTCATTGATCAACACATATTGGAAGTGTCTGAAAATAGAAAAACACAATGACAAAGACTACATTACATATGCTGGTAGAGTTAACAGGGAATGCAAGAAGTTTAAACTGGAGGAATTAACATCATAAATGCCTGATTTTTACACAGGGACTTACTGCCAAAAAGAACGCAGAAGTTAGAACTAGAACTCGCAAAGTTGAAACAAAACCAGGTTGTAACCCTACAACAAGTGTCTGAAGAATGTGAAAGAATAGTCAAATTAAGACAATACACAGAAGAAATTGAACATAAAGATTGTTTCCAAGTAAAGCAAGTGCAAAATAGTCAGAATAGAGACAAAGTGTTTTCTAAAAACACAACGAAAATCAGGAAATAAACCCATGTTTTGCAAGTGGCAATATACACCTGAGGAAAAATTGTCCATTTAAAAAAAGTGGAGTCCGTTCATTGTGGTAATATAGGACATATAAAGACGCACTGTAGAATAAAGATGGTAAAATGGCAGAACAAAGGAAAAAGAATAAATAGTATGTCATTGGAAGAAATTGGAAATATAACAATAAGAAAATTCGTAAAGGTGAAAATCAGAAATACAAGTGTTGAAATGCAATTGGACACTGGTAGTGACATCACTATTATAAATGAAAAATACTTGGAAATATGTCAGTAAGTCAAAATTAAATTGTTAAAGGTAGCATATGGTGTTACAGGAAAAAGATTATATTTTTTCACTGAATTCATATGCAATGTAACATTTTGAGGTTAAACAAAAAAAGCAAAGATATATGTATTAAAATATTTACTTAATCTATTTGGCACAGAGTAGATGGAGCTATTCAAATTGTGGGATATATTTCTGTGGGGAAATATAGTTGGGTCAGTCAAAGGTTCAAATGAAGCCGAAGGACTGAAACAAAAAATTAAAAAATTATTTTCAGATGTTTTTTCGGAAGAACTGGGTTGTTGTACAAAAACAAAAGCTAAGATTGTTGTAAAACAAGATGCAACATCAGTTTTTAGACTAAAACAGAATGTACCATTTGATCAGGTTAACAAAGAACTTGAAAGACTGGAAAGTCTTGATATAATTGTAAAGACAGACCACACAGACTGGGCAGCACCGACAGTTTACGTGAAAAAGAAGAATAACAAACTAAGAGTCTGTGCAGATTCTTCAACTGGGTTGAATGATTGTCTAGTTGCACATAACTACCCATTGCCCATTCTGGAGGAAGTGTTTGCAAAATTGAATGGAGGGAAATTCTTCTCTAACTTAAACCTCTCAGAGGCATATCTACAGATACAAGAAGAATGTGCTCATTTATTAACAATTAACACACGCCATGGCTTATTTAAATTTAAGCAGCTTCTCTTTGGTGTAAAAGTGGCTCCTGCCATATTTCAGTAAGTAATGGACGCAATGCTGAGTGATTGTGATTTCGCTATCATCTATCTAGACGATATTTTGATAAAGAGTGAAACGGAAGAAAAAAAAACATATGGAACATGTTAAGAGTATTTGAGAAAATAAGAAAATGCAGGTTCAAGTTAACAGAGGGAAAATGTCAGTTCTTGTTGAATAAAATCAAATACTTAGGACAAGTAATTGACAAAAACTGTAGAAAACTGGATGCATCAAGAGCAACAGCGATAAAGAATATGCCCACACCAAAAAATGTAACTATGCTGCAAGCATTCTTGGGTTTGGTAAACTATTACCAAATTTACATTCCAAACATACATAATGTAAGGGCCCCACTCAATGATCTGTTGAAAAAGAATACAGAATGGTGTTGGATGAATAAGTGCCAGAAGACATTCAAGGAATTGAAAAGTATTTTAACTTTGGACCTATTACTGACACATTTTGATCCAAAGTTGGATACTCTACTGGCTACAGATGCAAGCGAGTATGGTGTAGGAGCCATACTCCTGCACAAATACGACAATGGCAGTAAAAAAGCTATAGCTCATGTGTCAAGATCATTATTGCCAGCTGAAAAGAATTATAGTCGGATAGAAAAAGAAGCATTGGCAATCATATTTGGTGTCAAGAAGTTCCATTCAGTAACAATAATAGATTTAAATTATCCTCGACAATTTTTAGTTTTACCAATTTTGAATATATCACTCCTGTTTAAAACTTCTTACCTACTTGACTGTTGCATTTCTAGCTTTGCCTTGAAGGAAGCTTTACTCCTTGGACTCATGTTTTTGTGCGCAACAATGTTATTAAACCTCCGTTAACAACACCATATGCAGGTCCTTTCCATTTTCTTACACGCATGGATAAATTTTTTACTATAGACCTTAATGGTCGTAAAGACACTATATCAGTGGATAGACTAGAAAAGGCCTTCATAGAGAAAACTGTCTCTGTTCCCACTGCAGACGACACACACAGCCAGCACACCCACCTTCACATTTCATGACTACAATTGGGATTGATCAGGTACCGGACAAGGATTCTGGATTATTTTTCCAGTTTTTTTACTTAAATGTTGAGAGTAGTCCAGTTCGTTTTTAGTATTCTTGTTTGTGAGAGCAGTCGAGTTTATTTCAGATATTCTCATTTTAAAAATCATCTCTGGCTAATCGTTGAGGTTTGCACTCTCTGAGTGCTCTTGCTGTTGTTGTTGTTATTATTATTATTATGTGTCAATCATTTACATATGTATCACTCAAGCACCTTAACAGTTATAACATTTCCATCTAATTATAAGTGTGTATCTTGTGGTGCACGCTACTGTTGTACAAAGTGTCTTGGAACACATCAAGATACACGGTGAGTTTCAGCATTTTACTTTCTTATTTCTGTATTCCTCTCTCTTTCGTTATATATGTGTTTATGTGTGTGTTCATTCACCATCATCATCATCGTTTAACATCCACTTTCCATGGACAGTTTGACAGGAACTGGCCAGGCAGAAGACTGCACAGACTTCTGTGTCTGTTTTGGCATGGTTTTAATGGCTGGATGCCCTTCCTAACACCACCCATCTTGCAGAGTGGACCGAGTGCTTTTTCTGTGGCACCAGCCCAGGCTTATATGTCCACCAGACTGATAAGTGATTAGGTGTCTGGCTGGTTTTCTGAAGTTAGTGTTGCAGATCATGAGATCTTTTGCATCACAGAATTCCAGTAGCCTTGTTCCCTCCTCATTCCTAGGACCAAAGCCAATACCATCATACACACCATAGGATCCATGAGAATGCTGCCCCATGTGTCCATTAAAATCACCAGCCACAATAACATCTCTGTCATTTCTTGTTGAGGTAGCATGCAGAAGGACCTCGTAAAATTGGTCCTCAGCCAACTCAGACTGTGGAGCATAGGCAGAAATAAATGTAACTCTTAATTTATCTATGACGAGTCTCAGCTTGATAGCCCTATTACATACTCTGACTACCTCAATTACCTTATCTACCCACTTTTCTGCTAAGAGTATGCCTACCCACTGCATTATTTCTGCCTACAGAAGAATTTGAACCTTTGTTTCTTACCTGCGAGAAATCTAGCAGAGGCTCCCATCCATCTTCTTACATACCACGCGCACTAACATGGCAATGCTCCAGCATTTCAATAATCTCACCTGACCCTCCTTTCATTGTGCCAACATTGATGATAGCAGCCCTAAAACTGTATACTTGGGAGTGACAGTTGCTGTGGAACATTTGTCAGCACCTGAAAAGAAGATCAGTGCAAATGCTCAGATCTATGCTACTTGCCAGGTAGCATAGAACTTTGGTACTTCCTCAATCCCATACAACATCCAGATTAAGGGCTAATGAGGATAGAAGTAAAGAGGTCATGAAAGTAGGGCATGCAGGTTGACCAGGAAGAAAGGTGGGGTGGCCACATAACATGGTATAAATTTTATGCTTATATATATATTTAAGACCTGTCAAGCCAAGTGAAATTGTAGTCGTCTCCAATGCTGGTGTCATGTAACTGGCACTTGTGTGGGTGGCACGTATAAAGCACTTTTCGAGCATTAGGCCTCATAGAGGCAAAGTAGCCAATGCCGGTGGCACATGAAAAGCACCTTTCGAGTGTTAGGCCTCATGGAGGCAATGACAAATGACTGAAACCTTTGGCATTATGCCATGCTTGACAAGAAAACCTATCAAGCCAAGTAAAATTGCAATCATGGCAGATACTGGTGTCACGCAAATGGCACCTGTGCCGGTGGAATATAAAAGCACTCTTGGAGTGATTGGCATTAGGAAGGTCATCCAGCCATAGAAACCATGCCAAATCAGACTGGAGTCTGGTGCAGCTTTCCAGCTTGTCAGCCCTGGTCAAACTGGTTAAATGATGATGATATGTATGTACACGTTACACACACACACATACATACATACATATATATATATATATATATATATATATATATATGCACACACACACACACATATACAGTCCACGTAAATGTACACTTAGATGTGTATAAGTAGCTAAGGAAGCAAGCCATGTATGTTTAGATTAAAATGGTGGAGGTGGTGGTTTGTAATGGGTTTGTGAAAATTGACTGTGCTCAGAGCCTACACAAAAAAATAATAATAGTTCCTAATTATTATTTGCTAAACAGACTTACAATAAATTGTAATATTTAATTATTATTAATACAATATTTATACACATGTACAGCATATTTATTGTATAAACATATAAGCAATGAGGAGGATCACTAAACTACATGGTCTTAGCAAGTGGGATGTTGATGGGAGAGAGGAAATTTAAGGTATAGATCGAGTTACATTTGAATAAAATAAGAACTTAGCTGTTGTTTTGTGAACAGGCTATAGGCCAAAGTGAATGATAATAACAAACTATTCTTCAAATAGTTAAAATACTGTCATGGGTTAGGTGAATACTAATTCATCTTTCCATCATTTTACTAAATCGTCTTCCCATCATCTTTGAGGCCTCTGAGTAGTCTTTTCCAATCTCTTGGATACCTCTCTGCAACTTTGTGTTTTCACCTGTTGTCTGACAATAGAGAGTTAGGGGAGTCTTCAGTCTTGCTAAGGGTAACCTCTCTAGTGCTGGGTGGGTGGGTGAAAATCTAATTGAGTACTATGTATACATCTAAGACTATGGCAGCTGAAGGTGATCAAAGAGTAAACCAATCAAAATGAAGAGGTGTAAATATTTGTAAAATATACATTCTAAAGATGAAGTTAATTAAAAGTTTGATGGGAAATTATTATTGAACTTGTAATTTAATTTTATTTTCTTACTCATTTAGATGCCTAAAATATACTGCATGATGAGCTGATGATGAAGTTCAGAAGGAGCCATATTTAAAGGTGTCATTTGAAGCCACTGGAGTAAAATGTAACAGAATATGACCAACAGATACACAGTCCATTCCATTTGCCTGCACACATCAGATGAAGAAAAAAAAGAGGAATAAACAACAGAATTGGTGATTTTTATTACAAGCTACTTTTGCTGTTTTAAATGTGATGAAAATATCAGGCAAAACAGCAAAATATAACATTGTTGCTGTTTCATACTAAACTCAATTAGTGATGAGGAAGTGATGAGAAACAGTTTTTTAATCTAAAGTTGGAATCTATCTGACATTGTAAATAACAGCTTTCTTTTTTGTTTTTCAATAAACCAAATAATCTTAAAAGATTCTCAATGACTTCAGTACTTGATGTTATTTTAACCCTTTAGCATTCAGATTATCCTGTCAAATGTAATGCTTATTTATTCATATTGTTTGGAATTAGTCATGCATTACCTTGTAACTTAGAGTTATTTTTTATTTATTCCATTTGTCTTCACAGGGCAGAAAACCCAAATGTCAAAAGGAATGTAAAAACTACAGGATATCAGCTCTCTCTTTCTCACACACACACACACACACATAAACACAAACACATATGTATGTTGTCTCAGCATGTCTTCATATTGACACCTTTTGAGCAAAAAAACAAGATGACATCAGGAAGGGAATCCTTTCATAGAATAATTTCTAAAGAAATCTTGTCCAGTCTACACCAGGATGGAAAAGCCTACTCAAAAATTGATGTTTACTCTCTCTCACACACACACACACACAGAAGTTCACACAACATTGGTCAACTCTAATCTACAGCAGGTAACACCAGCACAAGTGCCATTCACTCTGAAATTACATGGTTGCAAAATGAGCTTCTTACCCCGCAACTATATTCCCACTAATAAAGGACACATCTAAAAGGACACATGAAAAAATGAAAACAAACAAATAAATATCTTATAATTTATTAAATCCATCTTTTCTGACCCAGCCTTTTTTTTTTTTTTTTTTAAATCCTTTGCTATGAAATCTAATGTGGTTGGCATTGATCTTCAGCCAATCACATGAAATAAGATTATTTCAGTCATACTCTGATCCGATAGCAATACTCACCTCTTTAAGATGGATGTAAGTAGAATGATACCACTGATTGGTGTCCAATATAACTACAAGACAAAAGGAAATAAATTATCATAAATATAAATATACACAGATTTATATGCATAGCACATATTCATGATATCACATAATTCACAGGAAAACATATTCTTTTATTTGTTTCAGTCATTTGACTGCGGCCATGCTAGAGCACCGCCTATAGTCAAACAAATCGACCCCAGGACTTATTCTTTGTAAGCCTAGTACCTATTCTATCAGTCTTTTTTGCCAAACCGCTAAGTTATGGGGATGTAAACACATCAACATTGGTTGTCAAGCAATGGTGGGGGACAAACACAGACACACAAAAAAATATATATATATAAATTATACGACAGGCTTCTTTCAGTTTCCGTCTACCAAATCCACTCACAAGGATTTGGTCGGTCTGAGGCTATAGTAGAAGACACTTGTCCAAGGTGCCACGCAGTGGGACTGAACTTGGGACCTTGTGGTTGGCAAGCAAGCTACTTATCACACAGCCACTCCTGCACCTTAGATGAACTTATTAACTCCTCAATCCATGAACCAAGTTTGACATAAAAAATTCTATGAAATCTCATAAATAATTATATGCACATATTCAAACAGGAACAAAATGCATATTGCAGGGATGTGTGAATGCAAAAATGATTTTTCTTAAATATTCTTTTATTCTTTTACTTGTTTCAGTCATTTGACTGTGGCCATGCTGGAGCACCACCTTTAGTCGAACAAATCGACCCCAGGACTTATTCTTTGGAAGCCTAGTACTTAGTCTGTCGTTCTCTATTGCTGAATCACTAAGTCACAGGAACGTAAACACACCAACATTGGTTGTCAAGCAATGGTTGGGGGGGGACAAACACAGACACACAAATACATACATACACACATATATAAAGAACATTAATACTCATGAGAGATAATAATGTTAGTGGCCACAAGGTAAAGACCGTATAGGAAAAATTGATAGATATATATATAAGAGTGATATATAATAAGGGTGCTGTGAAGCACCAGCTTTGCTAAAAATAGGAGTCAAAAATACTCTGAAGCCACAAAAATTAACACTAGATTTTCACGGGCATGGTTAGAAAAAAACTAAGTGAATAAGGATTGCATCTTACCTTTGCAAAATTGCAAGAAGGAATGCCAGTTAACCTGGTATGGCCAAAAGCACTTGATTCTCTTCAGCCAAGTCTACTCACAACAAACCTATGTATCACTTTAACCAATGCTTGTGTTCGTTTCAGTGCCCAAACCACATTGAGAAAACAAACTGAGTGAATAATATTTTTAAATATATAAAGAACATTAATAATCATGACAGATAATAATGTTAGTGGCCGCAAGCTAAAAACTGTATAGGCAAAATTGATATCTATAAGAATTATATATAACAAGGGCGCTATGAAGCACCAGCCTCAGTAATAATAGGAGTCAAAAATGCTCCAAAGCCACAAAAGTTAACACTTGTTATTAACTGGCATTCCTTCTTGCAATTTTGCAAAGGTAAGATGCAATCCTTATTCACTTAGTTTTTTTTTCCAACCATGCCCGTGAAAATCTAGTGTTAATTTTTGTGGCATCAGAGTATTTTTGACTCCTATTTTTAGCAAAGTTGGTACTTCATAGCTTTCTTGTTTTATATATGTATATATAAATATATTTGTATGTGAGTGTGTGTCTGCGAGTGCATATATATACACACGAGGGAGTACTCCCAAAAAACTGGAATTTTGCAGTATTAATTTATTCACTTAGCTTTACATGTTTACACTTTTATTGCCTTCAAAGTATTCTCCATTTGAAGCAATGCATCAATCCAGATGCGTTTTCCACAGTTCGAAGCAGTCCTGGAACTCTTGCGAAGTGATGCCTTTTAACACTTCTGTCGTTTTTTTTTTCTTCACCTCTTCCGCATCTGCAAAACGTCTTCCTTTAAGGACTTTTTTCATTTGAGGTAACAGAAAAAAGTCACAGGGAGCAAGTTCGAGTGAATAGGAAGGGTGGGTAAGCAAGGTCATGCCACTTTTGGCAAAAACTGTCTCACACTCAAAGCAGCGTGTGCAGGCACATGGTCATGATAAAACCACCACTTTCCACTTTCCCACAGGTCAGAGCATTTTTGTCTCACTGCGTCTCGTAAACACTTCAGAACTGCTAAGTAAAATGTCTGGTTAGCAGTTTGACCAGGAGGAACAAATTCTATGTGGACAATTCCCTTTGCATCAATGAAACAAATCAGAATCGTCTTGATATTGGACTTCACTTGATGCGCTTTTTTGAGGCATGGTGACACTGAATGCTTCGATTGCCTTGATTGCTGCTTCATTTCCAGGTTGTAGCCATAGCATCAGCTTTTGTCACCCGTGATGACCTTCGGAAAAAGGTCCAGATCAACTTCCAACTGTTATTTTAGTTGTGATTGCTTTTGACCTTCCTTGAGCAAGTGAGGCACAAATTTTGCTGCAACACTTTTCTTTCACAATTCCTTGCTCAAAATTCTTTGGCTGGAACTCCAGGATACACCAATCATATCAACAAGTTCTTCAATTGTTCAGCAACAATCCTCCAAGATCAGTTCATGAATTTCCATGATGTCGCCCTGAACGAGGTTGGTCTTCAAGTGACAAAAGACCATTCCTAAAGCATGAAAACCACTTGTAAACTTGTGTTTTGCTGATGGCAGCATTCTTGTAAGCTGTTTGAAGTATGGCAACTGTTTCGGCTGCCACTTTCCCCAGCAGAAAACAGAATTTCTTGGAAGCATGCTGTTCCTTCATTTCAGCCATCACAGAAATTGACAAATGGGAAAAGCACTGCAAAGCAAAGACGCACCATGTGGCAGTACAACTTCAGTCAATGACACCGGTTGGCAGACTGATGCCTGAGGGTCGCATCAAGTGGCTTCTAGCAGTAAAAGCCTGGACCACCACAGGCTTGTCCCATAGAGAACATTTCTGGTTACGTTTGGTTACACCCTTATATAATGTTATCAAAAAGTTCTGGGACTAGTTATGCTTAATAAAAAATAACTTATTTACCTAAGTTCTCATATAAACATTGGCATGCACAAGCTTTCTCGCATAAGATAATTAAGGAATTAATTTTGCAATGCAAGGTAGATACCAATCAAGATATTCTTATAAGTTGCCTCCAGTGATCTGTGCATTTATTTCAAAATCCCATTCAGTCTCATGTAACCTTGCACATTCTCCTCTAAAATGGGGACAAGTACCAACACTTCTGTGTGGCATGCTTGAACAATTGTGAAAATCTCTTCACATGAAGCCATTGGTTGCCTTGTTAACCCATAAATAAGTAAGTATATTTATATATATACAACATTAAAACATTGCCCAAATGAAATTTAAAATCTACCAATAATCAACATTATAGTCAATTAGGAATACATAAATTCATTATTAATTATTGAACTTAGATAATTAATCTGAATGGATCTAACATCACATCAATGACCATGTTCTATTCAAATAATGACATTTTTCAACAAGATACTAACCTAATTTTTACTTAAATCATACTCATTGTATTTTTACCTTGTTCACAATATGTAAAAGATATAAGATTGAAACTCAGAACATGAGTTGCTCTAAAAACTGCAAGAGCCAATGAAGTAGCCTGTCAATTACATCCTTCTAATTATAAAAAAAAAACAGAAGGGCACATCAAATAATGTAAATCTGGAAATACACTCCTGGGGTACTTTTGGCTGTACCTTGTTTACATGGAATAAAATTCTTCAATGAAATCGTGTTTTGTACATGAAGACCCCTTCTAATGCTAACATTTTTAGTCACCTCTTATAATACATAGGAATGTGGTTAATTATTCTGAACTGGGAATTATTGAATAGAAGAAGTGGATTGAGCTCAGTAATGATAACTAAAGTGAGGTGCATATGGAAGAAATTCTGGAAGCAGTGGAGAAGAAATTAAGAAGGGGATTGTTACTGAAGAGAAAAGTATATGCTGTAAGGTGAACAGAACATAAATCTCATTAGTTCAGTGAATGAGTTTGGAGAGGAAACCAAACAATGAATTGCAGCGTATGATAAAATAGAACCACTGATGGGTGTTGTGAAGAGAAATGGAATGGAATGGTTGAGTCATGTACTGAAAAGATGAAAGTGAGCAAAGGAATGAATGTGGAAAGGAAGTAGATGAAGGAGAAAACTATTGATTCTTCTACCCACAGACTTTGTAAAACTTTATGATAATAATTGTTTCTAATAAGACCAGAAATTTTTTGGAGGAATCAGTTGATTACATAAACGTCAGTACTTGACAGCTACTTTATTTTATTGACTCAACACAGGAAGGATAAAAGGTTATGTGTCTTTGGGTAGCTTTTATCTCAGAATGTAAATTACAGGAACCAATATCACAAAACATTTTGTTTTACAGTGCTCTATTGATTTTCCTATCCAATGGTCTTTGTGATGATTTATAATAATTTTGGGTAGTGTAGCAAGGTCTAGACTCAAAGAGCCTTAGAGTTAATCTAGCAAAAACCAAAGTCTTAGTAAATAGGAAAGCAGACAAATCACAAATCACTGCTCAATCTGTAGAAAAGGCATAGGTAGAAATTCCATAAGATGTACCTGGTATAAGCTATGGATACATAAGAAGTGTAGCAATATCAGAGAAAGGTTAACAGGGAAAATATTTTTCATGTGTGGAAGGTGCACAGGTACAATTAACACTAAAAATGTACACCAAATGCCAGGGAGGATACCTAGAAGCAGTTGATAGCTTCTGTTATCTAGATGACCAAGTCAGTAGCAGAGGTGGATGCTCCAAGACCATAACTGCTAGAATACGAATAGGCTGGACAATATTCAGAGAGTTCCTACCTCTGTTCGGCAGATTGTATGATGCCTCTGTGTGAACAGCCATGCTACACAGCAGTGAAACAGGGCTGTGACTGCTGAGAACATGCATAGGCTTGAAAGAAATGAAGCTGGTATGCTTCACTGGATGTGCAATGTCAGTGTGCATGTACGACAGAGTGTAAGCATCTTGAGAGAAAAGTTGAGTATAAGAGGCATCAGATTTGGTGTGCAAGGGAGACGACTGTGCTGGTATGGTCATGTGATGCATATGGATGAGGATAGCTGTGTGAAGAAGTGCCGATCTCTAAAAGTGGAGGGAAACCCAGGAACACACTGGAGGAGGTGGTGAAGCATGATCTTCAAATGTTGGGTCTCACAGAGGCAATGACTAGTGATTGGGACCTTTAGTGGTGTACCATGCTTGAGAAGATCCATCGAGCCAAGTGAAATCATAGTTGTGGTTGTTGTCAGTATCACATAACTGCCACCCATGCTGGTGGCATGTAAATAGCACCTTTCGAGTATTGGGCCTCATGGAGGTAATGCGGCTGATGCTGGTGTCATGTAACTAGTACCCTTGCTAGTGACATGTAAGAAGCACCTTTCAAGTGTTGGGCCTCACAGAAGCCATAACAAATAACCAAGACCTTTGGCAATATGCTGTGCTTGAGAAAAAGGCCCATCAAGCCAAGTGAAATTGTAGTTGCGACAGATACTGGTGTCATGCAACTGGCACATGTGCCAGTGGTACACAAAAGCACCGTTACACTCTCAGAGTGGTTGGCATTAGGAAAGGCAACCAGCCATAGAAACCATTCCAAATCAGACTGGAGTCTGGTGCAGTCCCTCAGCTTACCAGCCCTGGTCAAACTGTCCAACCCAAGCCAGCATGGACAACAGATGTTAAACGATGATGATGATGATTATGTTTCTGATTTAGGTACAATGACAGCAAGTTTAAAGAAAGGAGTTAGTACCATCTGCTAGTACTAGACTGGTACTTTATTTTATGGATTCTGGAGAGATGAAAGGCAAAGTTAACCTCAGTGGGATTTCGATTCAGAAGATAAAGAGCCAGAACAAATACTGCAATATATTATCTCTGTTACTAATGTTTGTATGAAGCAACAATGACAAGAACAGCAAAGTAAAAAATGAGAACAAGTGACTCACGAATATCTCCAGTTTCCATGGTAACATTCAGAGTATATTTGCATAAATGTTCACACTCCGGAGGAACAATAAGCATAAATGTTTTCTTACCAGCTATCATAGCTTGCCATGATGGGCGTTTTACTGCATCAATCTATAATAGAATGAGGATGGTGCAACCATTGAGAACAAGATGATGATTAAAGATTGTCATTTAGTGCAACTTGAAGTTATAGAAACATATTGTTTAGATATGGGAACACCATAATCATCACATTTGTCATGTTTGACCAAATTTAATTGTTATGAATAAAAATTTCCACTCACTAACATAAAGTCTATACATATATAAATGTGTGTGTATATGGTGTGTACACACATGCATATGTCTAAATTTAACAGAGCAAGGTATTTAAGAAATAATTATATATCTATGTAACTTTTGCTAAACCAAAGATTTTCAAGAAAAATCTTTGAACTCCCAATTTGCATAAAAATATGCTGTTTATGGTCCTTTGTTAATGCAGTTTTCAACTGCACAAAATGAATCTTAATTCACTGCAACATCTACTTCGTGTTTCCATCTATAAATATATTCATGACTAACTTCTGACTCAAATGAGTGCATTCGTCTCTCACTTGCAGTGGCATACATACCTATACTAATTGGTTCCAGGAGACACGACTTAGGTTGGAAAATGATTTAAGTCGAATTAACTTGTCTCTAGGCTAGGCTAGGCTGATAAGAACCATTCCCAGTTCTGTACTTTATTTATGAATGCATTTTCAATAATACATGGTTAATAAAACCCATTTTAAGCTTACAAACAAATAATTTTTATTTTTTAATACTGTACAGTAAAAAAAAAAGTAATCTAAATTTATGAATACAATTTGGAGGTGTTTACCATACATCACAGACGCTTTATTTATGAATGTGGTTTGCAATAAGACATGGTAAAATAAAAGTCTTTTTTAAGCTCAAAAAACAAATTCAGTAATTATTATTATTTTGCAATATTAAAAAAAAAATTGATTATTTTAAATTTACCAATATGTACATACAATTTAGTGGTTCTGTGATTTCATGATTTCATTCACTAAGCGACACTACTTTATGATGTGTATCTTAACATTTACTGTACATATGATTTTATATGCTTTTATTCTTATTTATTGTACAGTAACATGATTTTATGTGCTTTTAACAGTTTTGTAGTGATTTTATGATTCCAATCTTTGTGGTGACAGACGTAAAGTCAAGTAAAATGATTTTTTATTTTTCCATATCTTATTTTTGAAAACCGAAGTATAATCAAGAATGACTTAAATCAAAATGACTTAAGCCGAGGTATGCCTGTACTTAAAAGCAACAAGCTGACAGAATGGGGAAAATTCTTTGGATGCATTTCGTCCATCCTTACATTCTGAGTTCAGATTCCATCAAAGTTAGCTTTGCCTTTCATCCGTTTGGGGTTGAGAAAATAAAAAATAAATACTGTAGTGAAACTACTTCCCGCCATTAGATACAAACTACTATCGCCATTACATACATTCTTCTCATTTAAATATAAATAAATGCGAGCGTAGTAGAGAACCCATTCCTTGTCATCACGTGACTGATCATTATTCGAATCGGCAACTTCTTCGAACCGTTCCCGTCAGAACGCAAACTGACCAATCACGGCCCCTAATAAGGTCACGTGATAGAGTAAAATTCTGAAGGCATTTGGAGCCCTCTTAACGCTATATATAGATCAACTCATACCCCACAATTGGTCTCGGTCCAGTTTCTCTTTGAGAACTGTTCTGTGTACCACACGACAGCAGCAGCAGTTCCAGCGACCACTTCAACAGCTTCGTCCAGCCAATGATGACCACCGCCGTCGCCACATCAGCAATACGAGTCTACGACTACTATCCAGCATCATCGTCATGACCAACACGATTACTACCAAACAGCCTCTACACCACCAGCGTCAACACGACTTACTATGTACACCAAACTACCGCGGCACATCTCTCTCTTCGATTCTGTTAGGTGACTCAGCTTCACCACGGTAAATAAACAGACAAGAGTTCTCAGCCAACGATGAACATCTGTAAAACAAGAATCACGGCCCGGCATCGATGCCACGACATCACAACTAGTGATCAGCTCTGCCACACTCATCCCCCTCACTCTCACATATAGAACTCTTCCTATAGTGTACACAAGAACTGGTATATAATTGCTCACGTGTTATTGACTCTCTTTCTATCTGCTGTAAACACTCATACACACATGTATCACTCACATACACACTTTTCTTTGTATGACGGCCTGTCTTTGATTATGTTCTTATATGCCGCATTCACACTCACACACAGACATACATCTTTAACGCTACAATAAATATCTCTGTTATTCATCTAATACGGTTGTGGTCTTTCATTACTGGTCATCTATGTTATCGTCGTATAACATATCATGTATATCATCATCTCTGATATATATATTTTGTGTTCGACCGTGTGACGCGTTTAAATAAAAGGAGTCCTCTGTTTTTCCATTCGTCACCATATCTCCTTTTTGAGTTTGCATGGTCGTCCCTTACAATACCATTTGAGCATTGGGGGGGGGGGCAATGTAATCAACTTAGCCCCTCCCCTGAAATTGTTGGCGTTGGACCAAAATTTGAAACCAATATTCATATACTTAAGTTTTGAAGATATACACAGACTTCTCAGATTTCATTATTGTAAACAGTGAGATGTTACATAACAACCATAACTTACTTGTGACATTACAGCCAACATTTGTGTCATTAACCCTTTCGTTACTGTATTTCTTTTGAGATGCTTTGTGTTTCTTTCAATTATTTTAAATATAACAAAGAATTTAGTAAAATAACTTAGTTATCATTCAGCTAGTGTTAGGAACATAAATTGTGACTAAGGTTTGGTGGAAGATTTTAATTGAAAACTTATGAAAACAAGACATTTGTACTCAGAGCTGGTTTCAGCTCGGTTGGTAACAAAACAGTTAAGGCCACCACTGTGGTATCATTTAAACTACTTGTACTGTCTTATTACAATCAGTACTCATCTGTGTCACTGAAACATTACCAAAATGTTTCCCAACATGACTACTGAGTTATTATTGGTGTTGATGTGTTTATGCCCCCCAAACTTAGCAGATTGGCAAAAGAGACCAATGTTCCAGGCATAAAAACAAAAAACAGGTACTGGTGTCAATTCATTCGACTAAAAATTCTTCAAGGCAGTGCCCTAGCATGGCCACAGCCTAATAAATGAAACAATTAAAAAGTACATTATTTACATTTGACGGATATTTGTCCTCATCTTATTTGTTGTTAACACATTTTGGCTGATATACCCTCCAGCCTTCTTCAGGTGTCTTGCGGAAATTTCGAACCAAGCTTCTCATTCCTAAGGTATTTTTCAATGTAAGAATTGTTGTTGTTGTTGTTTAGGTCACTGTTTGGAATCGAAATCGGAATCTTGGGGTTAGTAGCCTGCGCTCTTAACCACTACCCCATATGGCGTAGTGGTTAAGAGCGCGGGCTACTAACCCCAAGATTCTGAGTTCGATTCCAGGCAGTGACCTGAATAATAAAAATAATAACATCAAAAAATACCTTAGGAATGAGAACCCAGGTTCGAAATTTACCCACACACCTGAAGAAGGCTGGAGGGTACATCAGCTGAAACGTTGTGTTAACAACAAACAAGATGAGGACAAATATCCGTCAAATGTAAAAAATGTAAATAATTCCATATCTCTTAAATATAGAACTAAATTAAAAAGTAATAGGTAAAAGGAACCCCAGAACTAATAAGACTGCTTACTCAGTTTCCATGGAGATCAAGACTACAACAGTACACTTGAATGTGATGCTGGTCAATTGCAGGGTTCAAGGCCAGCAACTTTTGAGGGGAGGAAGAAGCAAGTTGATTACAGAGATTGCCATGTTGGGTGACACATATGGCAGTCAAAGTAGTTGAACAGAAATGGAGTGAAGCCACCCTCAATGCATTGCTCCATCATAGGTCTACGAAGGTCCCTGTCAATAATCTGGGGCTAGTTTATCTTGAGACATCCACTAAAGGACTTGGTGAGATTGACATGTTGGAGAAAACATAATTGAGAGATAACTAAGGTAGAGAACCCAAATTCCATTTTCGATACCAGCTCAAGGCCGCTCTCCTCCACTGTTCCATTGACCCAAATACCTGGGAGACAATCACCAAGGACCACCCAAGATGGCAGCATGTCATCATCAAAGGAACAGATAAGAAAGAAAATAACAGACGTCAAGAGGCAGAGATCAGATGTTGAAGTGACAAAGTGCAATTCACACATCCTCATCCCCTGCCAACCTTCCCTTGCAATAAATGCTCCTGGTTCTTCTATACCACCCTTGGCCTGAACAGCCACATCCGGCACAAGCACCCATCACACCATTAGGATGAAGATGCTCAATTACTCGCTACAGATTAAGTACTTGGACACAAGTTAATGCCAATGATGATGACATGTGAGAAGGATTTAAATGCCTGCAATAGAATGAGCTCTGCTAAAAGAATTACTGAAGTA
This sequence comes from Octopus bimaculoides, assembly GCF_046866305.1. Lineage (NCBI taxonomy): Eukaryota > Metazoa > Mollusca > Cephalopoda > Octopoda > Octopodidae > Octopus > Octopus bimaculoides. The sequence continues at coordinate 22,008,166 of NC_142952.1, forward strand.
CTATATGATGGATTACACTGGATCAGGTATAAGGTCTGATACTTACATGAATGTGAGCACCCTTGCCAAATCCACCCATAAAAATCCAATCCACTGAAGTTGTTTCTGAATCCCCTGGCAGAAAATAAGGTTTCTCATAATGCTTCCTCAATTCAACAGAAATTTCTGGATCACAATTGCTCCTTAGAAGAAGAAAAAGAAAATTAGTTTTAAGTAACAAAATATAACTAAATGACTGTTGTGGTGAGAGTCATTGACACCCCTGGGGGATTGGAAGAATAGACTAGCCGAACTCTTATAAGAGTAGAGGTTGGTAGTAGTGAGTAGAGAGCGTTTTGGTAGTCTCGTAAAGTATGCTGTGTGAACACATTGATCAAATCTCTGCTGCGTAATTTATATATCTAACGTGTGTACAAGGATATAAAAGTGGTGACAAGATATTCGAAGCTTGTGTCGGGTGTTTAAATTTTTTTTTTTTTGGTACGTAACCAAAGAAAGAATCATTTTAACATGAAAAATTTGTTGGCTCACATGACTCACAACAACTGCAACAGCAACAACAATAGTCACAACAAATACAACAGCAACAACAACAAAACCAACAGTTACTGGAAGTAATGTTGAAGGAGTTTGAAAATACTTCAGGTTCATTCTCATCAGACAGTGTAGCAAATTCATTTGGAGAATTTATTTATAACTCAGAAGGTACTACTTTTTCTGCATATTTTAGAAGATACAAAGAAATCTTCAAAGAAGAATGTAAAAATTGGAATGATGAGAAAAAGGTGTGACTACTTTTAAGAAAGTTATCCCCTCCTAAACACAAAAAATACTGAAATTATATCCTGCCAAAGAAACCAGGTGAGATTTGTTTCAATGAAACAGTTAATCTGTTATCGAGAATTTTCACTGAAAGAAGTTCTCTGTTCAATACTTGTTCGCCGTGTTTAAATTTAGTTAAAAAAGATGAAGGTTTTGTCACCTATATGGGGTCATTAATAGAGAGTGTGAAAAATTCAAATTAAATGAATTAACTTTGGATTTGTTCAAATGTTTAATTTTTGTTTAAGAGTTAACAGCAAGAAAAAATGCTGATATATGTTCCCTTTTATTAACAAAATTAGAACAGGACCAAAAATTAACTCTACAGGCAGTGGCTGAAGAATGCCAAAGGATTATAAATTGAAGACATGACACTGATAAAATTGAAGAAAAAGATTGCTCTTAGATACATTACGTGTTGACCTGAAATGAATAAGAAAGAAAGAAAATGAATGTCAAGACCAAATCCATGCTATGGTTACGGAGGTTTACATTTTAAAAGTAATTGTCCTTTCAAATGTCATAAATGTTTTGATTGTGGAAAAATTGGACATAAAATATCACATTGTATAGCAAAGCAAAAAAAATTCTAGACAGAATGTATTGTTAAAAAAAATTCTAAGCAAGGATCAGAAAAGAAAATATGTGTCCATAAAAATGAATAATGTGAATATCAAGTTACAATTGGATACGGGCAATGATATCATGATAATTAATACAGATACATGGGGAAAAAATAAGGAAACCTAGATTAAAGGAAACTTCAAAAATTGTGCGAGGTGTTTCAGGAAAAAAATTGCATTTTATGGGCGAAAGGATAAGTGATGTTACATTTTGTGGAAAAACTTTGAAAGCCAAAGATTTTGTGTTGAAAAATACAAATTTATTTGGAACAGACTGGATGGAATTATTTAACTTATGGGACCTACCCATAAATATTTCTTGTAAAAATATGAATGGTTTTTCCGCCAGTACAAATAAGGCATCAGATGATTTATAAAAAAACAATTTAAAAAATTTTTTCCTACAGTTTTTTCTGAGGAATTGGGTCTTTGCACCAAAACAGAGGCAAAGAAAATGCTATACTGATTTTTAAACCAAAAAGAACGGTACCTTTTGCAGTGTTGAAAGAAGTCAACGAAGAATTGGATAGACTTGAAAAGCTTGGCATTATTGAAAAAATTGATTACTCAAAATGGGTGTCCCCAACAGTTTATGTCAAGAGAAAAATAATAAAATCTGAGTATGCGCTGATTTCTCAATGGGATTAAACAAATGTTTGATGCCATATAATTATCTGTTACTTAGTCTGGAAGAAATTTTTCGCTAAGTTGAATGGAGGAAAACTTTTTTCAAAGTTGGACCTATCTGAAGCATATTTGCAGGTAAAAGTCAATGAGGAATGTTCCAAATTATTGACAATAAATACCTATAAAGGGTTGTATAAATTTAATTGACTCCCCTTTGGTATAAAGGTAGCACCTGGCATATTCCAACAAATTATGGACATTATGCTTGTAGGTTTGGATTTCGCTGTAGTTTACCTTGATGACATACGTGTAAAAAGTGAGTCTCAATGTCAGCATGTTGAGCATGTTAAAAAGGTCTTCAAAAGAATAAAAGAGAATAGTTTTAAGCTCAGCGAGGAAAAGTGTGAATTTTTTATGCCAAGAATAAAATATCTAGGGCAGATTTATTGATGAAAATGGATGCAGACCAGATCCGTCTAGGGTGAGTGCAATAAAAAATATGCCTCTCCCAACAAACACTACATCACAAGCATTTTTGGGGCTTGCAAATTACTACCACGTATACATACCGAATATGCATGATTTAAGAGCACCTCTCAATGATTTATTAATGTCTTAACGTCGGAATTGTCGTTAACACATTTTGACCTGAATTTAGGAAAAGTAGTGGCAGCAGATGCTAGTGAAAGTGGTATTGGAGCTGTGATTTTACACAAGTATGAAGATGGTAGCCTGTTCATTATTGCCAGTAGAGAAAAGCTACAGTCAAATAGAAAAAGAAGTATTTGCCATCATATATGTGGTAAAAAAATTCCATAAATTTATACATGGAAGAAGGTTCCATCTGCAGACAGACCACCACCTGTTATTGTCGATCCACAAATCAAAAAAGGGTATCCCTACTCATACAGCCAACAGATTGCAGCGCTGGGAAACAATCCTCTTAAATTACAACTTCAAGATGGAGTATATGCCATTGAAAAAATTGGAACATGCAGATGGTTTATCAAGATTGATACCAAAATACAGTGAACCACTAAAAGACACAGTGATAGACTTCTAATAGTGGTAGATAGCTATACAAAATGGCCAGACATGTGTAAATGTAGCAAACTGATATCCACAGCAACAGTTGAATTTCTACATGAACTTTTGCTAGATATGGTGTCCTAGATACCATAGTCTCTGATAACAGTACACAATTCACAGCGAATGAATTTAAGACTTTTTACAAGATGTACTCAATTGAATATATTACTACTCCTCTGTATCACCCAAGATCTAACAGGCAAGCTGAAAGGTAGGTTCATGGATACATTTAAAAGAGCATTAAAGAAATTAAGAAACGACCTAGTTGATGATGCAGTATTGACACAACTCTTGAAGGTTTATAGGATAACACCAAACCCAGACACTTTTTCAGGCAAGTCACCTGTGGAACTAATGTTTGCTCGAAAAATAAAGTCAAATTCTGACAAGCTGCTACCAGTAAGAAAAACAAATAGAGAAAAGACTAAAAATATGATAGTTTTTTAATATTGGTGTCAAGGTGTTTTTCAAAATATATAAAAATGGAAGACGCGGTTGGGAAGACAGAGTAGTAACAAAAAGAATGAAGCGAAAAATGGGAACATAAAAGGCATTTAAACCATCTAAAAAAAAAATATACAGAAAAAAGAAAAGAGATACCCATAGAAGTGTTCGATGACACCTTTGACGTTCCAATGCCACAAGAAATTGAACTTAGGCGTAGCAGCACAAGAAAGAGAAAACAAACAGAAGGGTTGAAAGCAGTGCCAAAACGGAAGAAATATTAAACTTCCCTAGAAGGAAAACTTCAAAAAGGGGGATGTGATGAAAGAAAAATAAATAAATAAAAATAATAATATTAACTTCGAATGGAAGTCAATCTCAAAGGAGGAGATGTTGTAGCGAAAGTCATTGACACCCCTGGGGGATTGGAAGAATGGACTAGCTAAACTCTTATAAAGAGTAGAGGTTGGTAGTAGTCAGTAGAGAGTGTTTTGATAGTCTCACAAAGTATATCATGTGAACATATTGATCAAAGCTCTTCATGTAATTTATATATTCAACATGTGTACAAGGATATAAAATGGATCAAGGACACAGACGTAGTTTCAGTAGAGGATCAAATCCCGGTCAGGGGATCAGTTATGCAATAAATTTAAATGAGGGCTGCTGAAAAGTTTCTGACTTTGGATAAGAGAAAATACAGGAGGATCAGTTAATTATGATTTTATCATTGAACATATTCCCCTTTCAGATTCACACACTTACTTGCAGTGGTCCTTTAGTTTTTCTAAACCTTGTAAAAGAACTTTAAAGATTGGGCCCCCAACCAAGCCTTTCACAATACCCTTAAAGCCAGGAACTTTTTAGCACCCACTCATATTTTCCAAAAGTAGTAATTTCTCATAGCAGCATGAAAGCTACCTTTTCCCTAATCTGTAGTAATAATTATTTCTTAGATTTCCCTTTCTGTAAAGTAGTGGTGGCCCTGATGATGATGATGATGATGATGATGATGATGCCAATAAGGATGATGACAATGATGATATGCCTGGTAGCAAAGAGAAATAAAGTTCTTTCCCATATCATATAAACTCATAGAGCTGGTTTCCTCACCTGGATGACATGCCAGTCCATTTCAGGAATACTCTGAGTGGACTGGAGCAACATGAAATGAAGTGTTTTGCTCAAGAACACAACAAATTGCCTGATCCAGGAATCAAAACCACAATCTTACAATTATGAGTCCAACACCCTAACCACTAAGCCATGCACCTCTATACATGCTTGGTATTGACTAGAGAAGGAAGAAAGTGCTTGTTTTTGTTATTATAGTCGTTGTTCTGCTTCACCATCACCCCCACCCCAACAGGCCAAATCAAACAGAGATAAGATTGAAAGCCATTCCACTCATGACCATCTTCCTTTGATCAAGTTTCATGACACACTTGAGATCAGATAAAAAATGTTTACTGGTACACACAAAAGGGAAGTATAAAGCCAAACTGCTAAGTCATCGGTATGTAAATGCACCAACAGTTGTTGTCGAGCAATAGTGGGAGGGGGGACAAGCACTAACATAAAGACACATACACTCACACGCACACAAACATATATAATGGTTTCTTTCAGTTTCCGTCGACCAAATTCACGCACAAGGCTTTGGTCGTCCCGAGGCTATAGTAGACATTTGCCCAAGGTATAATGTAGTGGGACTGAACCTGGTACTATGTGGTTGGGAAGCAAGCTTCTTATCACACAACCACACCTGCATATAAACAAATGATAAATTACACATTTTCAAGGTGCTGAAGTTTTGGTGTGGATTTTCTAAAGTCTCAAATTATATTTTTAAAAATCAATGACACACTTAGAATTCCTTTACAGCACAGCATTCAAAAAGCACCAGACAAAATCATAAAACAAAATATCAAACAAACACAACACAAAGAATAAAACAAAATACACACAAATGCACCAATATGTGTAAGCAATGATGACTAAAGCAAACTAAAGAATCTGCACATGTCTAGCCAGTATATAGTATGAATGATTAAAGACACAACTTTCTAAAATCTTTGCCTCCATTCTAAAGTCAAATTATTAAGCACAGCTGTCCCAACAATTTTTTAAAAATAACTTAGCCACCTCCAGTCCACAAACACTCCAGTTTTTATAGGAATGTTTCCCCTCATAAGAGATGAAAGATCTGTTATACTACAAAGTAGGCCAAAAGTCATGCACCAATACATTTGACAATTATTTATGTTAATTACATTATTTTTATTATTATTGGTGTTTCGCCCGTTGCTACATTCTGAGTTCAAATTCTGCCAAGGTTGACTTTGCCTTTCATCCTTTTGGGGTCGATAAATTAAGTACCAGTTGCGTACTGGGGTCGATCTAATTGACTGGCCCCCTCCCCCAAAATTTTGGGCCTTCTGCCTAAAGTAGAAAAGATTATTATAATTATTATTCATAGGATGGCGAGCTGGCAGAATCATTAGCATACCAGGTGAAATGCTTAGTGATATTTCATCTGCCTTCACGTTCTGAGTTCAAATTCCACCAAGGTCAATTTTGCATTTCATCCTTTCAAGGTCAATAAAATAAGTACCAGTCGAGTACTGGAGTCGATGTAATTGACTACCCCTCTCCCACACATTTCAGGCCTTGGCCTAAAGTAGAAAGAATTATCATTATTCATTTTGTTCATCATGTACATGTGTATTCATCATTATTTTATTTATTTTATTCAATTTTAAAAAATTGAAGCATGTCTTTGACAATTCCGGAGTGTATCGAACTTATTTTGTGGATGACTTTAGGCCCAGCCCGTATATTATGTGTGTGTTTTTACATGGCTCTACCAACAAATCAAAATATTCTCATTATCATCATTTTAACACTCATTTTACCATGCATACATGATTTGGGTGGAATTTGTTGGAGGCAGATTTTCAATGGCTAGATACCCTTCCTGTTGCCAATGTTCCCCTGTTTCCAAGAAACACAATATTTCTGCATGACCAGACATATTTTCACAGAATATTGGAAACAAGAGACACCACTTGCTTGGTGATGTTAAGGCAAAGAGACAGTAACATACACACACACACATGACAGGCTTCTTTTTGTTTCCACCTACCAAATCCATTTACAAAGCTTTGGTAGGCCCGAGGTTATAGCAGAAGACAATTTGCCAAAGGTGCCAGACAGTCGCATTCAGTCTGGAATCATGTAGTTGGGAAGCCAACTTCTTACCACACAGCCATGCCTGTGCCTGCACCTATAGAAATAGAAATCAACGAAAATCCTGAGTTACTTACCATCCAACATACCAAGGTAATTGACCAGGATCAAACCGAGCCCTGGCCAGGGGCATTCCTAAGAACTGAGCAAAACTTGTAAAATTAGTGTTGTATGGGAAAAACATGCATTCTTCCAAATGGCTCAGTCTTGAACTAAAAAGTTTATGGAAGAAGTTGAAATTGAACATCTTCAGAGCTGTCCAGTTAGTTGTAGCATTTTTGATCAAAACAGGATGTCCAGTATATGCATATTTTTGCATGAAGTTTTCTGTGCTGATGTTAAATTCTGTTGGCACTGAATCCATTCCAAGACACAGCTCTTCACAGTTTGAAGCTGGTCTCAATACTTCCATCAGGATTTCATTGTTTTCAAGCAAACATGGTGAGTTATGAAGCCAATCCTGAAATGTTGGTGAAAGAACAAGACAAAGGGTGAATGCAATGACGATAATGTGATGTAGTGTTTTCTTCCATTGCCATATAACCATTGTCAGCTTCCTCTCTTCAGTAAGTTGCAGATGTGATCTAACAAGACAGTGGACCATATTAATATCAATACCAGAAAGTCTTGCTTTTTCATATATTATTTCCAGTTTCCTAGTCAAATCTAACAATTGCTCTGGTTCTTTTAAAGATGTATCACTATTTTTAGTTGTCTTTGAGGGTGGGAAATTTCTAAGTCTGTTTCTGGTTACCATTCTTGTGCAAAAGGCAGAACTTGCTGTCTTTTTGGAAGACTAAAAGAAGTAAATTCAACTTATACTGCTGGAGTTCTTAGTTTACAACTAATCCTTGTGTGTGTGATGTGTGCATGTGTGTATGTGCATGTGTGTGTATGTGCATGTGTGTGTACGTACATGCATGTGTAAGCATGAATGTGTGGGGTGGTCTTTGTGTATTCGCATGTGTGTATAGAAAAGCAGCTGGCAGGTGTTATGAGGATGATAGGAGCATGTCAATAATGTAACAATTAAGTCACGTTCCACACTCAGTACTACATTTCAGGCACATGCATGTGTGTGTGTGTGTGTGTGTGTATGTGTGCATGCATATGTGATTCAAATAATTGTTGACTTTATTTTCTATCTAAACTCACTTAAGAGAAAGAGAGACAGAGAGATGTGCAATGAAGAAGAAGAAGAAAAAGAAGATGATGAAAAGAAGAGAAGGAGGTTAAGTGAGTCATGTGTGTGAACCATCAAATAGTAAAATGAGTTTGTGTATATTCAGATGTCTATAAAATAGATACTTTTGTTAATTATATAAAGGAAACAAAATGAACCAACAAACCAGTATGGAAAGTAGACATAAAATTATTATGTTGATGATGATGGTATATGAATGTGTGCGTGTTTGTGTGTGTGTGTATGTGTGTAAATATATATATTTTTTTATACATATATATATATTTAAGTGTTGGGTATGTTTCCTAGAAGTATGCCAATAAAGCACATTCACTGTCTATGGCTACCTGGTATCATCCACAATAATTACATAATTGTTGCTGGTTCTACTTCAGGAGATCTGCAGTGTACATTGAGTATAAAACAAACGATAGAGATGGAAAATGGAATACATGGGAAACTTTATTGTTCACAATGATTGTTTTGACACATCCTGCATCGATCCCTCATGGGTGGGAAACTATACAACTTGCTGTGGTGCACCCCTTGGTGCAGAAGCGTCTTGTCAGGTGACATAATAAGAGGTATCTCGTTAAATGAACTCTGTTTCACTCGGATTAATACAGCATGTTGTTAGTGTCCATAGTTTAAGGCTGTTGGGCCAATATTATTTTGTTAGAATGCTGGACAAAATGCTTAGTGACATTTTGTCTGTCTTTATGTTCTGAGTTCAAATTCTGCCAGGGTTGACTTTGCTTTCATCCTTTCAGGGTCAATAAAATAAGTATCGGCTGAGCACTGGGGTCAATTTAATTGACTTACCCCTTCTCCCAAACTACTGGCCTTGTACCGAAATTTGAAACCAATATATGAAACATTGGAAGATGTTGTCCTATAACTTATTGAACTGTCCTACCCATGTCAGCATGGAAAGTGGACATAACAGGATGATAATGGTGATGATGATAATATATGTGTGTGATGACAGTTGACTTGCAATCCCATTTCCTTTTGAGATGTAGTACTCCCTGTCATAGGTTCTTACAATGAAGACATATATCACAATGTCAAGACAAGAATCCATCTCCAAGACACTGACATCACGTGAATGGAGTACATAACCATGTAGGCAATGGGGGGGGGGGGAATCACAGCAGCTCCAGTGTACACCACATCTTTCATGTGACCTAACAAGTGGGGAAGCTATGAATGTGGCAATATTTCATTATATGTCCATACAATACCCTGGCATCTGCAATGAAAGACATACCATTTGCTTGTAGTTGTAAGAATTTTGAGGTTTGACTTCATCATCATTTAAGCCCACTTTTCCAGTGCTAGTATGAATTGAATGGGTTGCCACAGTGCATTCTCATTAAATAGGCTTTGGATCCCATCATGTTCATATATTACCTTACATGGGATGATTTCTTAAATTGGATGCTCTTTTTATCACCAATCGTTTTACAGAATGTCCTGGGTACACTTTACCATTGTACCAGCACTAAAGAGGTTGCCATGATCTTAGCAACACTTAAGAGCCCCCACTACCCTGTGTTGCATTTGTTTCTTCACCAATAATAATTTAAAAAAAGACCCCCTCTTGCCTGCTTTGTCTCCATTTATTTGTACTATTAATTCATACTACTTGATAGGAAGAGCCAATGTGAGAGGATGATAAAAGAGAGAGACAGTTACATGATGGTTGTTGGTAAAGAGACTGGATAGAAATAGCATGAGCAAGAGAGATCAAAGTCTAAACATGAAACATCCCATAATGGTGGGGGAGGAGAGAGAGTGACAGGTGAAAGATAGATGTTCATAAATGTTTCTAACTGAAGAACAAAGCCTTTGAAGACAGAGGTCAGTCAGTTAAATTAACCCCAGTAGTTGACTGGTACTTTATTTTGACTTAACCCAGAGGGATGAAAAGCAAAATTGTCCTCAGCAGGATTTGAATGGAGAATGCAAAATGTCAGAACAAGTATCTCAAAGCATTTTGCTTGGCACTAACAATTCTGCCAATCTACTATCTTAATGCATACCAATAAAGAATTAAAGAGGAGTGGAGAGATATATGAGAGGGAGAGAGGAGTAACAATAAAGATGGGAGATGGTAAGAGAGAGAGATGCATGCCAATTATGACCACCACCACCATTATTATATCCATTTTACCATGCTTGCTTGGGTTGGAAAGGTCTTGTCAATCAACACTTCACCATTTGATGCAATCCTTTGCTGTCTCTTACATCTGTGTTAGACTCTTGTGAATAGTCTTCACCTCTTCATCTTTTTCCAGAACTTCTGATTACTTGGAACTCTTAGCACTTCTTTATACAACTTACACCTGTCATAGGTATCACTTACCAGCACAGTTTTTTCTTTTCTTACACACCGTTTGATCCTTCTTGTATCCAGTTTTCTCTCAGCTGATTTGTGCTTTGACATTTGTTCACACTAACATCACACAACCAGTGAAACATAGTCATCTCTTTCTTTCTCCAGCCTTCACGAATTCTCTTTATTCAGGGTCCACATCCCACTACTGTGCAGTACAACACTTTAAATACAAATACTGCATTTTCTAGTAGCAAGTTGACATAGTATATAATGTATATGTAGTGTCAACATTCAAGCATCATCACTATCTCTCCAAATGCTGCTGCATTTCACATGGAATTTTTGATCCTCCAAAGTGAACCCATCCCTTTTGGGCTGTAAATTTTGGTCTGAAAAGTTTGACTTGTAAACCAGAATATACAGTGTCATACAATCTGCTCCTCACACAAATAAAGAATCTTTCTTACTCTGCCAGCTATACTTTTAGAACACCCACCTTCACTGCAAATTATAGACTGCTGAGTAACAAAAGTTACCTTTTCTCGGGTGTCTTCTGAACATGAGATTTATTTCATGCGTACTTTTACTGTTAATTTCTGTGTATCTGCCACATTTGAAGATTACATATTCCCAGTCTGTGATCCCATGACATCTTCTGCACCTATGGTTTACATAGGGTCCAATATTGAATTTCTACCTACTCTTTTTCTGCATATCAATTCTGGTATTTGATTGGTACTTTATTTTATCAATTGTAAAAGGATGAAAATTAAAGTGACTTCCAGGCATGGTTTGAACTTACATACTATAATACTGTGTAACAATTTTTGTCCTTGGGTAGCAACTGTTATTTCCTATTTGCTTACTTCTAGAAAGTAAGAAAAATGGTTAACAGTTCCTTTTGTTACATTTATTCAAACCCCAAAGAATCCTTCTCAACACATGGCTATGATGCTCCCCCTATTACTCTTGTTCATGATCAGAGATGCACATATTGTCAGTCACTAAGGAACATGCTCAAGTGGTTAAGGTGAATTTGGTATTGAGCAGAATATTTGCTGTAATGATAGTTCTGCTTCAGCAACTCAGTGCTGAATCTGTCTGAAATGTAATGGAAAATAGGTCAGTTTCAAAACATTGATGTCCAGGTTACAAAAGCAAACATTGACGAGAATAGTTACCATTTCCTTTGATTTCTAGAGAGAAGCAAATAGGAAATAACACTTACTGACCAATGACAAAAAAAAAATAAATGTAACCAAGATATTTTACTCATCATTTATGCCACTTCACCACTCTTTAAAAGACCATAAAGGCAACAAAATTATATTTTTAAACTCTTTCAATACAAGCTCATCTTCAGTTTTATGATACAAAACTTCTTGTTTTAAACTTCCTATTTAAATTTATATCTATCATTATTTTCCTTTGTAAGAATCTTTTGTGTCCCAAAATACTGACTTGAAAAACAATAATGAATTATTTTACTTCTCAGTAAAATTCTTGCTAGTTTTCAAAATGAACTTACACACATTAGCAGTGCAGTATTTTGTTAAAGAGATTCACAACAGGGCTAAACAGAAGCACAACATTAATTACTGGATTGGTGGGACAGAGTTTAACTTGGCTCCAGCAAGACTTGAATTCAGAATCTTTAATCTGATTTTCTATTGTTTCCCCTGTTCAATAATCACATCATAGCTGATCAGATCAAATTAAAGAAAACTGTTTCCATTGATTTTTCAATTGCTGCTATAGGAAAGTTGGTTATACATCATTAGATGTACACCTGCTTTCCTATATTAAATTAGAATGAACAGAACGCACGAACTCCAAACTATCAACTCAACAATATTTATTCATGGTGGAAAATATACAGCTTTAATCTTGTTTGTTGAGGCGCCTTCTGTGTGTGAGAACATGGTTGTTGGGACGTTGATGTGAGCTGTCTAGCGTAAGTTCGAAAGATGGAGCGAGCTAGACACGTCCATGCTCAATCGCTGGCCAGTAAGAAAGAGACAGAATAAAGCGGGAAACGCTTGGATGTTGAATTCCACGCATGCGTGAGACTACGCATGCGCACGGCGTTACTACAGGGCTCCCCTCGCCAGTGTGGAACGCACGATAATATAATTTTTTTTGGAGGAACGCCTGAGGCAGGATGGCCACTGAAAACCACCCACAAGATGTAGCACAAACACACACAAAGAAAAATGAAATAAATGAAATGTACACTCGTGTGATACATGCATGCAATGTACTGAAAGGAAAGAAAATATATGAGTGCACAAGTGTGTGTGAGAAAAAACACAGAATATATTAAAAGTGTCTGTAGAGAAAAAAAACTATATATCCAGTTCGTAAAAGAATTACACAAGTTGAATGTCCGTACACAGGAAGTCGTGGTCAGTTGGCAGAGCTGTAGTTGAGCATCGAGGCGAGATTGCGACCTGTTACCTGGTACTAAATATCCTAGTCGGCTAGCTCTGACTGTTGTGCGTGAGGGAAAAATTCCACTCATACAGTGAAGATAAAACCGAGTGTGTTGATCTGGTGTGTCCCTGGTGGTGGGGTTGTTGGCACACAACATTGTGGTAGACAGTACATTGATGGAGAAGACGTCGGCGCAGGAACTGTAATATAGCTGTGTTCTGTATGTGTGGTGGTAATGATGTCCTGTTGAAACTGTTGGCGATGTTTGGGGAATGCTTGTAGTTGGTAGTAGTAGTTGATGTCGTCACTGTAAAACTGGCTGTTCTGTATGTGTGGTGGTAATGTTGACAGTGGTGTTCGAAAAGGTACGCTTTTACAGACGGTCGACAGAAACTCTCTGTACGACCATTAGCGTCGACCTTGATGAGATTTTTTTTTTGTTTTTAACCCAAGACTACGGGTTGTGAGTGAAATTGTTCGCATGTGACGAGCATGTTGCTGCTATTTTTAGCAAGTAGACGACGCTGTGTAAAAATGAATTTGACGTCTCGTATAGTATTATTGGTTGGTAGTCCAGAATCCATGGCCGCGTTTGTTCTTTAGTCGGGGTCACCACTATAGGAAAGTTGGTTATACATCATTAGATGTACACCTGCTTTCCTATATTAAATTAGAATGAACAGAACGCACGAACTCCAAACTATCAACTCAACAATATTTATTCATGGTGGAAAATATACAGCTTTAATCTTGTTTGTTGAGGCGCCTTCTGTGTGTGAGAACATGGTTGTTGGGACGTTGATGTGAGCTGTCTAGCGTAAGTTCGAAAGATGGAGCGAGCTAGACACGTCCATGCTCAATCGCTGGCCAGTAAGAAAGAGACAGAATAAAGCGGGAAACGCTTGGATGTTGAATTCCACGCATGCGTGAGACTACGCATGCGCACGGCGTTACTACACTACTATTATCTGTTGATTGCAACTCTTGATAAAATGGTCATTTTTTTTTCCTTCCTGGTGAAAAGGAAATGGGATTTGAAATCAGAACATACAGATCTGGAACAGACACTAAGGCAATACAACCAAGCTACTCCTCTAGACAAGTATATATTTATTGACCTCAGAAAAATTAAAAGCAAAATTGACCCAAGCAGGGTCTGAGCTTAGAGAATCAGAACAAATATCGCAAAAACATTTTATCCAATACTAGCAATTTAATGTTAGAAAAACCCATCTTCACCCATTATTCCTGGCATAAAGTTCTTGGGCACTTCTTCCATATCAGAAGTAACATTAATTAGTTTCCAGCTGGATTCCCAAGTCTGACCAACTGAGACTATGGATCTTATCCAACCATTTTATTCTTGGTCTATCCTTCTTTCTATTTTGTTTCAGTCATTAAACTGCAGCCATGTTGGGGCATACACCTCGAGGAATTTTAGTTGAACTAGTCAACCCCAGTAATTATTTTCTTTTTAAACCTGGTACTTATTCTACTGATTTCTCTTGCCAAAGCACTAATGGGGAAGTAAACACACCAATACCAGTTGTCAAGTAGATACAAAGACACACATATAAATACTCATATATATATATGACAGGCTTGTTTCAGTTCCTGTCTACCAAATCCACTCACAAGGCTTTGGTCAGCCTGAAGCTATTGTAGAAGACACTTGCCCAAGGTGCCACACAGTGGGACTGAACCTGGAACCATGTAGTTAGGGAGCAAACTTTTTACCACACAGCCATGCCTGTCTCTTAAATGAGATATTGGAACATGTAGTCCTAGCCTGCTGGATTGGGTTGAAGAATCTGTCATGCAATTCTTTCCAGCATTGATGTAATCACATGTCTGTAGCACCAGAGCTGTGACCTTTTGGTGAAGAAGTAGCAACTCGACCAAGAGAGACTCTCTGAGCTATGCACCCTGTCAAGTAATGTTATTCCAGAGATCATTCAGAGGAACCCCATTTCAGTTACTTGTATCCAATAATAATGGTATCAGTGACAATAATCTTCACAATAGCAATCATTATCATCGGTTAATGTTCCTTTTTCCGTGTTAGCCTTGGTTCAGCAGATTTCCCTCCCATGCCACCAATCACAATCCTTTGTCATCTGGTACATACAGTAAGTAACAGAGAAAACACCAAACCTTTGCTCACCATCATCACTGTTTAAAGTCCATTTTTCCATGCTTGTATGAGTCAGACAGAATTTGTTGAGGTGGGTTTTCTACAGTTGGATGTAGTTGTTGTTTACAACTATCGCATGAAGTCAAGGGAAGGAGACAGTAACACACACACATATTTTGTTATACTTGGGGATGGTCATCTTTTGCCAATTAAACACACACATTTATTTATTTGATCTTTGCTTTAGTTTTATTATCATTATTTTTTAAAATTCATTTGTCCGTCAAAGTTCTTTCATCACACACTCTGTAACCTCTTCAGTGACTCTCCATTCCATGTATCTCCTCTTGCCCTGCCTATTCCATCTTCATATATATATATATATATATATATATATACATATACACACACACACACACACACAGTGGGCTCCTTTCTGTTTTTGTATACCAAATGCACTCACAAAGCTTTGTTGGGCTATAGTAAAAGACACTTGCCCAAGATGCCATGCAGTGGGACTGAACCCAAAACAATGTAGTTAGGAAGCAAACTTCTAACCACACAATCATGTCCGTGCCTTTGTTATTGTACATATTTGTCTACAATTGGTTATCCTTCCAATTACAAGCCACTTTGGAATAGTTTAACTGTATCACCAACACTGGAGAGGTTATCTACAGCAAGATTGAGAAGTAGTAATAGCACTCACAATAATGATATAAAACAACCACAAGAACCTTGGTGATAAGATGTATAGTGGATTACATGAACCCTGGTAGTTGACTGTTGCTTGTTGTTGTTTAGCTCTGGATGTATCCTGTGAAAGCCCGTGGCTAAGTGGTTAGGGTATTTGGCTCATGATTGTAAGGTTGTGAGTTCAATACCTGGCGATGTGTTGTGTCCTTGAGCAAGACACCTTATTTCACATTGCTCCAGTCCACTCAGCTGGCAAAAATGAGTTGTACCTGCATTTCAAAGGGCCAGCCTTGTCGCACTCTGCGTCATACTGAATCTCCTTGAGATCTACAGGTGTCTGTGGAGTGCTCAGCCACTTGCATGTTAGTCACAAGCAGGTTGTTCTGTTGATCGGATCAACTGGAACCTTCACCATTGTAACCGACACAGTACCACGGGTCCTGAATAATTAAATGTTCAGCCAAAGACAATCTAGCAATGACCAGTTCATCTTGTTTCCTGGAGTACCATAGCCCAGACTACAACACCAGATAAGCCATTTTGGGTACTGCTTGAAGGAGAACTTTGATACTGCTTCCATAATAGTTTCACTGTTGACTCATTGCTGTTTCCTTTATTAATATCAGGTAGGATTTGAATGCAAAGCATAAAAGGATATAATAGCTCAATACAAGGCATTTTACCTGTAATAACTAAAAGATCAAGTGATGACATTAAGGAACACAAAGAAAAATTTACTCTCGACATTCTTTATTATTTTTCTTATTATTTCCCAAATTTCGACAAAATATTCATGACAAACACAAAACATTTTTAAACAATAGGTTGTCATGTGAGATAGAGAGAAGGAAAAAGAGGGATCAACAAAACAGCAAATAAAAGCATTGACAGAGAGAGAGAGAGAGAAGGAGTGTGATGGATAATAAAATTATTAGAATAAACAAAGTGAAAGAAGGGAAAAAGAGGAAAAAATATGTCAGAGTATTAATCAAAAAATAGTATTTAGAAAATAAAACAAAAACGAGTCAAAATAAAAAAAAAATTTTTTTCCTTTTGTTTTTAAAGCCAGGAGAGAAAATTATTGGAAAATGAAATTTAATAATAAAAAATAAGTTGAGGAGACTTGAAATGTATGGACGAAGAAGAAACAGCTTATTGTTAAACAACAAAAACATTACAATGTGAGTACAGAGTTTTGCAGGATTAAAACAAAAAAAAACCCCCCAAAATATGTTAAATGTATGCATTAGTGTGTGTAATTTATATTCTTTAGCTAAACAAACCAAAATTAAGCAGTAATAAAATTAATTTTAAAATATAGCTTTGTATGCATATATGAGTTTGTGTGTGTGTGTGTGTGCGTGTGCATGTGTACACATTTGTGTGACTATGTTCATAATAAATAACAAACTAAAACATCAGAAATCAAATCAAAAATAATCTTGGAATTTTTAGCTATTTAACTACTGGAAAAACATTTTTAAAAACAAATAGTAATAATAACAACACTATTAATAATGAAATAACCCTTATGTATGCAAAATACCCAAGTACTACATGAACATTTTGGAATATTGTAGAAATAAAGAAATTAAAACAGCAAGACAGAAACCTTAGCTATAAAATCATTTAAATATTTTCGTCTATGGTAAGTAAAGTTCTCTATGAAATAGCAGAGGGCAGACAGATAGATTCAGGTTTAAGCTTATTTATCTCTACAAGACAAAACTGCTTCTAACTGATATAAGATAGATATATGTATTATATAATCACAAACATTCAAACAGACCAGGCAGAGTTCTGATATAAAAAAAAACAAAAAGAAAAAAATCTTATCTTTTGGTACTGCCAATAATTGGTTAGGAGGCTGAGCTTGTCTGAACTGAGAATTATTTATGAAAAAAATTGCTGTGATGACAGGGGCAGGGGAGGAAGAGGACATGAATCAACTCTGACATCAACATCCAAAAAATTCTAATATAACCACAATCATGAAATTTGTAAATTTTGAAAAGATTGGAGGGTGGTGGGTCATCAAAATTGTAAATTCTGACAGATTGGAGAGGGTGGATGAGTATGAATAGAGCAGGCAAAGGGCAATCAAAATATTCAAATCTGACAGATTGGGATGCGAGATTCAATTCTGACAGGCCAAACTTGTCTGAATTTAACTTGTAGCAATGTAAGCTGTGCAAGACTCAGATGTCAACAAAGAATTCGGTTCCTCAGACATGGTTAATAGAGAGTAGGAGAGGTAAAAGGGACAGCCCTTCTCTAGTAGTAAATATTTAAGTTAATTATGGATCTCCTGATAGATAGAGGCAACTAAAACTTGACTAGCATTGACAAAACCCTACTGGGTGTATACACAGACAGGGATGGGGATGAACTTGTAATGAAATTAACACACCAGAACAAGTGCAAAACAAACGTTGACAAATCTACACATGCATATATGTAGATATGTATATGGATGTGTTCATGCATGTTTATATATCACACACATAAAGACAATATCACAAGAAATAATGAGAGTGCTTTTAATCAGGAAGAGATTAACAATAGAATCAGTTATATTGAATACGTGTTCAATACTTGTTTGGTATCCCATAGTTCCAAAAGCGGGCAGCTAGCTGCATAGAGACGCGTTAACAAAATAAATCAAGAAGTATTGGGAGTGCAGGGTAGGTTTGTTTGGGTGTTGAAGGGGCCAGGCATTGCCTCCCACTGGTTTGTGCACATCCAAATCATTGTTTAAATAAAGTAGCAGAGAAACTAGAAAATATGAACACATACACATACTGTGTCTCAAAACTAATTAGAAAACTAATCTTAATTAAGGAAAATGATAATTAACAAAATAAAATCACAATCAAATAACAGACAGACTGTCAAGACAGCAAGCATGGATGGATACATGGATGGATGAAGTGTTTGGTGAAATTAAAAAGACAAAAAAAAAACCCCTTTTTTCTGGTTTTTAATTTTACATTCAAAGTAAAAAGAACAAAAGTTAAGAGAGTTTAATTTGAGACAAGTTTGGCCAAGAAAGAATTGTGCCTGTTAACACTGTATGCTACATTAAATTTCAATAATGTATTCTCATGTGTCGAGACACAATAAATAGCAAGGACCAATGGCTTTAAGGTAAGACCCAAAATATAGCAACATGACAAATGCTGTTAAATGATGGCCCAAACACCACCTTCCAGTAAAATTGCAAAAAGAAGTGCTGCCAACTGATACCTGGCCCAGCAAATGTGATGATGGTAGGGATAGAAACCAGGAAAAAAATTCTTCACAGAAGAACTCTTCACTCTGGGCAGTCAGTTGCTAATATTGCCAGATGCTGCACAAAGTTGTTTTTTTGTATCTTCCTCTTTTTTTCTCTTTTGTGTGTGCTGCTTGCCTCCATCCCACATCAAAAATACTGCCACTTGCCGAGGATAGCATCTTTAATGGCATCTACATACTGAGCTGGAACCCAGTACACCCAATAACGAGATGCTTCAGTTGTTCCAAGCTGAATTCCCTAAAAATTAAGAAAAAAAAAATTATAATTTAAAAACACTAATATGTTAGAGAAAAACAGTCAGCATAGGGACAAAAAAAGGTGGGAGGGGGGACACTATAATAACAGTTTCTTAAATGTTTAGTATTTAAACCAGCCATATCTGGTCAAAATATTCTACCTCCTTTTTGTTTAAACTGTCCAGATCTGGCCTCTCACACCTAACCATATCAAAATCTTAAAGCTATGAGATAATGCATGATTAATTCAAAACAATGTGAATATACATGCATTGTATTTTAAAGAGTTTTCTCAATGCTAAAGGATTAAATAAATATACAAACTGCATTTTCTGTTGTTTTAAAAAAAGCCAACAAGGAAGCCTCTATTTTAGGGGATATGAGATGACATTTTACGGGATGTAGTAAACAAAAGTATAGACTTTATATTTTATATATTTCAGGGGGTGTAGCAAACAGAGAATGTATATTTAACTTAATTGAAATTACTTTACAGGATAAAATAATTAATGAGTTCTTAAAAATGACTTCTACTAAGCACACCAAAAATTCCACATCTGTAGATGTAACCTGTAAGAGGTTACGGCCAAGAGCTGTACCCTCATTCCACTTGCAGCAATATATTTCAGGTTCAATCCCACTGCATGGCATACCTAAAGTGTCTTCTATTTTAGTTCTGGGTCAACCAAAACTTTGCAAGTGGATCTGGCAGATGGAAACTGAAAGAAGCCAATCATATAAGAGTGTGTGTGTGTGTGCGTGTGTGAGAGAGGGAGAGCAAAAGAGAGAGAGTTCTTATTTTCCTCACATTTGCTGGTTTGTATACAATGGCTCCCACCAGTTCACCAAAAAAAGCATGTCCGGGCTTCTCAATATGTCTCGACATGTCGCATGATCTCTGTTAGCATACAGTGTTGTTTGCTTCCAGTGTGTTGTGGGAAGGGCAAAGCAAAGAAAAGGTTGGAAACCACTGATGTATGTAGTTGCTTAACCTACAAGAAATAGCAGCCAAAACACACTTTACCATTTTAAAAGGGGACATATTAGATAATGTAGTCCAAAATATCCCTAAAAAGATATTATGATTACAGTGCAACACTTTTTTAATCATAGTTCTGCTTGATCAAAATTAACCTGGGATTAAAACACAATCACACCCAGAGTTTTTAAGGACAGAGACACACTCGAGTTTTGGCACTCATACTTTTCCACATATCCCCTATACCTACCTCCCAGCCACTCCAATTCCTTTCACTGTCATTTTGTTAAATGATGAGGAAAAATAGAAAGTGCATTGCCAAATATACTCTTATGCAAGCATGGAAAAAGATGTACTAAAACAATGATGATATATGTGGTTGTGTAGATATGTACATATATGTGTGTGTATTTGTACACACACACAAGGGAATATACACACTGCCAAAATGAACTCCTTGCAGACCGATATATTCAACTATTTTTCATTGTGGCCAACGACAGTACTGCCTGATTGGCACTCATGCCAGTGGAATGTTAAAAGCACATCCGAACGTGGGGTGTAACCGGCCCACTTATGAGTACCCCTCATTCATTGGACAATGAACTTTGCTTGTGAAGACCAATTGAGGCAAGTGTAAACAAATCAAAATCACTGCCGTGGCCGATGACAGTACCGCCTGATTGGCACTCGTGCCATTGGAATGTTAAAAGAAGCATATCCAAGCGTGATCATTGACAGGGCCACGGATTGGCTCCCATGCCGGTGACACGTGAAAAGCACCATTCGAGTGTGATCGTTGCCAGCATTGCCTTACCGGCACATGTGCCAGTGGCATGTGAAAAACAACATTCGAGCATGGTCGTTGCCAGTATTGCCAGACTGGCTCCCTGCAGGTAGCACATAAAAAACACCTTTTGAGCATGGTCATTGCCAGAACCACCTGACTGGCTCTTGTGCCGATGGCACGTAAAAGGCACCCACTACACTCTTGGAGTGGTTGGTGTTAGGAATGGCATCCAGCTGTAGAAACTTTACCAGATCAGATTGAGCCTGGTGCAGCCTCTGGCTCACCAGTCCTCAGTCAAACTGTCCAACCCATGCCATCATGGAAAGCGGACATATGATGATGATGATTCATAATTGGCAAATAGAAAAGGATATACGGAAAGCTAAAGAAATGTTTAACATTTAATGCACAAAACATGCATTGTATGAAAACGAACAATATTTTGCTGGTCAAAAATTTAAGACCATGACAAAAAGTTTAAATCTAGTATAAACTATAAAAATTCAGGCATTTATGTCCAAGCTTTCTCCGTGTCAACAACTGCCAGTCACTCCTTGCCTATTTCACAACAACAATGGGCAAAGCTAAAATATTGACAGATTTTGAATGTGGTAGAACTGTAGGGCTCCAGAAGCAAAGTCTTTCTCAACATGCCATCTCCAGTGAAATTGGTTGCAGTAAAACCACCATTGCGAACTTCTTAAAAGACTGAGGCATATGGATCAAAAAAATTGACCGTCCAACCAAAGAAAATTTCACCAGCATTGAGTAGAAGGATTCGATGGGACACTAGTGATTCATCAAACCAGATTAAGGCACTTACAGACGTGGAATGCAACTCAAGGTTAATAAAAACGACATTTGACAGAGAAAGGTTTAAAAGAGACCCCATCTTCTTCCACATCACAAAACTACTTGTTTAGAATTTGCTCAGAATCACCAGACCTGGGACGTTCACAACTGGAAGAAAGTTTTATTCTCAGATGAGATATTCCACTGGAGACTTTTTCAATGAGGCACAGTGGTGGAAGCTCTATCATGGTATGGGATGCTTCCTTGTACAGCGGAACCATGGAACTTCAGATTGTGCAGGTGCATCAAACAGCAACTGGCTAAGTTGGCATGTTGGAGCAGGCATCACTTTTGACTGAAGGCCCTTTTGCGGAGAAGACTGGATTTAACAGGATAATGCTACAATCCATAATGCTCACAAGCCAAAGGATTTCTTCAGAACAAATAACGTTTATTTCCTGAATAATCCTCCAAGTTCCCCTGACCTAAACCCCATTGATAATCTTTGGAGATGGATGGCAAGAAATGTTTACAAAAATGGAATGCAATTTGAGACTGCAGATGCTCTTTGCTAGGCAGTAACATTCTGGACAACCACCTGCAAACACTTGTGTCAAGTATGCCACGGAAAATTTTTCAAGTTATTTGCAGGAATGGTAACTATTGAGCCCCCTTGTTCA
Source organism: Octopus bimaculoides (assembly GCF_046866305.1). Taxonomy (NCBI): domain Eukaryota; kingdom Metazoa; phylum Mollusca; class Cephalopoda; order Octopoda; family Octopodidae; genus Octopus; species Octopus bimaculoides. The sequence goes on from NC_142952.1 coordinate 22,030,579, forward strand.
TTGTTTTCATTTGTTATTTGTCATAGTCTTAAACTTATGATCAAGCAAAATATTGTTAGTTTTCATACAATGCATATTTTGTACATTAAGTGTTAAACATTTCTTTAGGTTTTCGTATATCTTTTTCTATTTACCAATAATGAATCTATAGTGCAAAATAGTCAAATATATCAGTTTGCAAGGAGTTCATTTCAGCAGTTCTTTCATTTATCTTAAGATTCAGTGCAGCAGTGTATGTGAATATGAATATATGTGTGTGTGTGTGTGTGTGTGTGTGTGCATGTTTGTGAGTATGCACATATATGAATATATTCTTGTGGTTAAGAAGTATCTGATGCAATCATATTAAAATCTACTGCACAGCACCTTGCATAAAGCATCTGATAACATAGATTCAATGCCAACCAAATTCTTGTCAGTGGAACTGGGCAAATAGAAACATGGGGGCATATCACACGTCATTGTTTTAACATCCACTTTTCCATGTTTGCATGGAGTTTGTTGGGGTGGATTTTTTGAAGTCAGATACCCTCCTTGTCCCTTATTGCCAACCCCTACCAGTGTCCAAAGAAGGTAATATTTCTCCCATAGCTGAATATGTTTACATGGAATGTCAGAAATGAAGTATATTGCTTGCATGATGGTAACACTCACAACTATCACATAATATCAAGGCAAGGAGACAGTAACACACACACACACCTCTGAGAGGTACAAGACTCTATTCTCTGTAGCCACCTGCTGTCAACTTTTCCCCATCTTCTAAAGATGTTTATCCAATTTTCTAGGCTGTTTCCACAGCTATCCTGCATTCAAAACTTACTTTATTTCTGTTATTACCAACCCACTCGATACTTCTATTTTTTATTTATAAAAAAGTGTATATTATATATATATATATATACACACACACACACACAATGGGTTTCTTTCAGTTTCTGTGAACCAAATCCACTCACAAGGTCTTGGTCAACCAGGGTTATAGTAGAAGACACTTGCCTAGGGTGCGCCATGCAGTGGGTCTGAACCCTAAACCATGTGATTAGGACAGAAACTTCTTAGCACCGGCCATGCCTAAAATGCATCAGCCTTGAGATGCCAAATTCAATCAGACTTTGTGGCATCTTTTATAATATTAAATCAGCTGAAGTCTGGAGTGATAGTGGGTAGGTGGGATGGAAACTGTGGAAGCCTCTCAGATATTCCTATAATTCAAAAGTTCCGAGTCATACTGATTCTGCCAGGAATACTCAGCCACTTATACTATAAGTCTATGAGTAACCAGTTTGATTTATTGAACAACTGCAGTACTCTTTTATTGGCAAAATAAGAAACACATTTGCTTGTAAACATCATCATCATTGCTTTAATGTTCACTTTTCCATGCTTGAATGGGTTGAATGAAATTTGTTGAGGCAGATTTCCTATGGTCAGGTGCCCTTCTTTCCACCAATCCTTACCTGTTTCAAACCTAGGTAATATTTCCTCATGGCCAGACATGTTTCCACAGAATATTGGAAATGATATTCATTTATGACAATCACACACTGTCAAGACAAGTGTGTGTATATATATATATATATATATATATATATATATATATATGTACATACACACACAAATATGATGGGCTTCTTTTAATTTCCACTTACCAAATCCACTCACAAGGCTTTAGTTGGCCCAGGGCTACAGTTGTTAAAAGGTGCAACACAGCAGGATTGAACCGGAAACTATGTGGTTGGGAAGCAAACTCATCAACCACACAGCCATACCAGTGTGTGTGTGTGTGTGTGCGTTGTATATAACATGCACACATTTATATATTGGCAAGAGATGGCAGAATCACCTCAAACAAAAATACCAAGTGGTATTTGGTCCTGTCTCTTTATGCCCAGGTCAACTTTGACAAAGAAAGTACTAGGCTTTACTGTGTAACATGATTTTTGTCCTTGGGTAGCAACTGTTATTTCCTATTTGTTTACACCTAGAAAGTATGAAAAATGGCTAACAGTTCCTTCAAACTTTTGTTACATTTATTCAAACCCCAAAGAATTCCTCTCAATACATGGCTATGATGCTCCCCACAGTGCTCTTGCAAATGATCAGAGATGCAAAGTGTCATCCACTAAAGGACATGCTCAAGTGGTTATGGTCAAGCAACTGTTAAGCAAATCTGTGGTACTGTGCACAATATTTGCTATAATGATATTTCTGCTACAGCAACTCAGTGCTGAATCTGTCTGAAATGTAATGTAAAATAGGTCAGTTTCAAAACATTGATGGCCAGGCCACAAAAGCAAAGTTTGAAGAGAAGAGTAGTCAATTCCTTTGATTTTTAGATAGAAGCAAAACGGTAATAACAATTGCTGACCAAAGACAAAAACAAAATGTTTAATGACTATGCCCTAGTATAGCTACACTCTGACTAAAACCAGGTAAAAAAATAAAAGAATACACGTACCATTATATGATAATCTTCGTGTCCTTCTAAAGCTTCTGTGACAACAGCTTTAATGGTATTCATGGGAATTTTATCAGTTCTTTCTGAAAAAAAAAAGTCACTACACAGAGTTAGATAATTTGGAATCATTCTGCACTACATTTGAACTTATCCATAATTATTCGATTAAAACAGATTATGAAATTACTCCAAAGTGGTTATTAAAAGTCCACAGATTTGAATAGTGCATTTATAATGCAAGAAATTCAATACACAAACATCAGAATCAAAATTGGATGCTAACATTATACTAGAATGTAAATAAACAGACAACAGGATAAAAATATATATCACTAATTTTTAGGTACAAAATGTTGGGTTACATTATATTTGAGACAATACAGTACTCAAGTAAATACAGTAGGTTTGTATGCTATGTATATGGGGGAATGAGTTGTAATGTTTGGAGCAAAGTAACAAATGGTGCTACTGTTCACCATGACATGAAAATAAATACACAAACAGGTTTAGTAAACTTATTTTGCCAGTTCTATACTAAACATTTTAAATTTCTCCCTCTGAATGACGGTTTTGTTCAAAATATTACACACTAGCTACTATATACATGTACCATTAATGCACATATCTATTATACAAGTGTACATTTTTGCATATGTATGCACAAAGTATCATCACAAATATGTATATCCTAACATACAAACTACACACATACACAAACATATCCAAAACATTTACATATTCAAGCACATAATACACAGTTCTAACAAACTGTACATGCCAACAAGGAAGAAGCTAAAAAGTGGCTTAACTAGAAATAGCAGCCAAATATCCATGAAAATCACACCCTTAAAAAATTAAAACGAAATAAAAAAGAATACTGTGGCTGAAATATTTTCAGATAGATTTGTCATGAACAAAATATTACTGATCATGTCTGTTAGATCAGAAGCAACTGGAGACTAACCAATGACTACTACCAATCCATTGCTGTACCTAGTTTAAAAAAATACATACCTTTTGTACCTATCCATAATTGATCAAGTTCTAATTTAAAGGTAAGCCGTACTTTCCCGCCAGACTTATTGTACATTCCGGAAATTGGTTGAGAAGGCAGTGGATATTTCTTGCCCTGAAAGCCTGGCAGCACATCCTCAGGCTTATTATATTTCTCCAACACCTTTTTATGTACCTGTCACAGAAACGAGATAAATCAATAAGACTAATGTTCAGAAATTATGCAAAAGAATATTCAGTGTTGCCCTTCCTTTCTCACTCCCACTTACATTTTGTCTGTTGTGTGTGTATGTATGTAGGTGTGCGCGCGCGTGTGTGTGTGTGTGTGCATATATATATATATATATATATACACACATCCAAGAATGTCAGGGGTTGTGAATCCAACCCACTAAGGGATAATATCTATCCAATACACTGCCGGAAGAATACCCAATTATAATTACACTAGTGTTTTTCCTTCAAGTGCAATAAATGGGTGCGGGTAAAAGGATATTTTACCCTTAATTTATATAGCAATAAGAAAATGGAAGGGAATAGGTGGTATTCATCAACTTGAAGACATTGTATTATGTCAATTTATCTGTTTATTTGTTAACTAAGAGGACAATAATAACAATATACAAACACATGCGACACACACACATATATATCATCATCATCATCATCATCGTTTAACGTCCGCTTTCCATGCTAGCATGGGTTGGACGATTTGACTGAGGACTGGTGAAACCGGATGGCAACACCAGGCTCCAGTCTGATTTGGCAGAGTTTCTACAGCTGGATGCCCTTCCTAACGCCAACCACTCAGAGAGTGTAGTGGGTGCTTTTACGTGTCACCCGCACGAAAACGGCCACGCTCGAAATGGTGTCTTTTATGTGCCACCCGCACAAGCCAGTCCAGGGGCACTGGCAACGATCTCGCTCGAAAATCCTACAGGAGCCAGTCAGGCGGTACTGGCAACGGCCACGCTCAAAATGGTGCATCTCATGTGCCACCCGCACAAGAACCAGTCCAGGGGCACTGGCAACGATCTTACTTGGCTTGCCGGGTCTTCTCACGCACAGCCCATTTCCAAAGGTCTCGGTCCGTAGTCATCGCCTCGGTGAGGCCCAATGTACGAAGGTCTTGCCTCACCACCTCAGCCCAGGTCTTCCTGGGCCTACCTCTTCCACGGGTTCCCTCAACTGTTAGGGTGTGGCACTTTTTCACGCAGCTATCCTCCTCCATTCTCACCACATGTCCATACCAGCGCAATCGTCTCTCTTGCACGCCACAACTGATGCTTCTAATGTTCAGCTTTTCTCTCAAGATACTTACACTCTGACGGGTATTCACATTGACATTACACATCCAACGGAGCATACTGGCTTCATTCCTTGCGAGCTTACGTATGTCCTCAGCAGTTACAGCCCATGTTTCACTGCCATGTAGCATGGTTGTTCGTACGCATGCGTCATACAGTCTGCCTTTTACTCTGAGTGAGAGTCCCTTTGTCGCCAGCAGGGGTAAGAGCTCTCTAAACTTTGCCCAGGCTATTCTTATTCTAGCAGCTACACTTTCAGCGCACCCACCCCCACTACTAACTTGGTCGCCCAGATAGCGGAAGCTATCGACTACCTCTAGTTTTTCACCCTGGAATGAGATATATATATATACATACACATAAAATTAAAAAAAGCACATCTAGTGACCCACAGTTATTTTAAACTCTAACTCAACTAACCCATTTATATATATATATATATATATATATATATATAATAATATTAGGGACAAAATCCAAAATTACAGGTAAAAAACTCAATTAAAATCAATTTATAAAAAATTAAAATTAAATTGAGCCTTATAGATAAAGTATATATAAAATATATAGTTTTAGGGAAAATAACCAATTTTCAAGAACTCATCGATGAAAATCCACTATCACATATAGAAAAATTAATAATTAAAAGAACAATAAATGAGTATAATATAAAGTAAAGTAAATATCATAAGATAAATATAATAAAAAGATTACACGTGTTTCATAACCAATTTTCAAATAGAAAAGAAATTTAAATCGATTAAAATCAATTGAAATTATCGAAAATAAATTCTAAATACAAGTTGAACGAAGTTTAAGTTTAAAATAATAATGAAGATGAAATTAGTACATATTTAGTTTGAATTACGGAAAAATTTGGATAAGTACTGTTTTCACTTTGCTAAAGATTTTCTACTATTTGAAAATAATATGTATTCTTGTTTTTATACTATTCATTTGGTTCTTTATAGATTATTTTTAATAGATAACTTATTTAACACTAAATTATTTAGAAGTTATAGTTTCATTTCAACATAATATTAGAACTTCGATTTGAATAGTGTTGATATATTTTCGATTATTTTTGATTAATAATATTTGATTAATTATTAATCTTTATAGTTTATAATATCGTTAAAGTTTTTTTAAATCAAAACTTTGTATATATATAAAGTTTAATCTTTTATTCTTAATAATTTTTTCTTTCCTAATTTTTTCATTCATAATTTTTCCATTCATAATTTTTTCATTCATATTTTTTATTATTACGTTTGTAGAAATAAATAATCTTGTATTTTTCTATTATTCAATTGATCTTTAATTATAATTAAATAAACGTCTTTAGCTTTAAATAGTATAGCTTTAACTATTACACTGGTTAAATATGTACTAATTTTATCTTCATTATTATTTTAAACTTAAACTTCGTTCAACTTGTATTTAAAACAATGATAATTTAAAACAATGATAATTTATGTAAGATGTTTTTTGTATATAATATACATGTTATTATAATGGATGAAGGGATGATTATTGAATGGTTATTATTTTGATATTATGATATTTTTAAAATAATTTTTCTATCGTTATATAATAAGTATTTCATATTAATTCATTTGGTACTTATTGTTGGTTGAGATATATATCTAATTATTGTTCTACTTACGATCTGACGAGTAGCTATACTTTTGAATAGAATTTATTTTTGATAATTTCAATTGATTTTAATTGATTTAAATTTCTTTTCTATTTGAAAATTGGTTATGAAACACGTGTAATCTTTTTATTATATTTATCTTATGATATTTACTTTACTTTATATTATACTCATTTATTGTGCTTTTAATTATTAATTTTTCTATATGTGATAGTGGATTTTCATCGATGAGTTCTTGAAAATTGGTTATTTTCCCTAAAACTATATATTTTATATATATATATATATATATATATATATATATATATATATATATATATATATATAGAGCACCTGTTGCTAAGCAGTAGGGTTGGGGTGGGAGACAAAGACACATACATATAGACATATACAAAGGCTTCTTTTAGTTTCTGCCTACCAAATCCTCACACAAGGCCTTCATCAGTTTGGGGCTACAGTAGAAGATATTTGTTCAAGGTGCCATGCAGTGGGGTTGAACCTGGAATTATGTGGTTGAGAAGCAAACTTCTTACCACATGGAATTTCAGTTGTCATCATCTTTTACTGTCCATTCCCCATGCTGGCATGAGTTGGACAGTTAGACAGGAGTTGGTCAGCTTGAGGGCTGCTTGGGTGTCATTTGTCTGTTTTGGCTTGGTTTCTGAAGTGAGATTCCTTCCTAACACCAGCAACTTTACAAAGTGTATTGGGTGCTTTTATGTGGCACCAGCACCCACAAGCCTGCAAGACTAAGATCTTTTGGCTGAGTAAGGGATGTAGAAGACATGCCTCCATGCATGAACAACCACTTTCCCAGATTTTAAATCCAGTTGTTAAAAATATATCTCTTGTTTCAGTCATTAGACCGTGACTATGCCGGATCAGTGCATTGAAGAATTTTAGCTGAATGAATTGATCCCAGTACCTACTTTTTTTAAGTCTGATACTTATTCTATCAGTCTCTTTTGCCATACTGCTAAGTCAAGTGATGGTGGGAGACAAACACAGACATACACAAACAGGCTTCTTTCAGTTTCTGCCTACCAAATCCACTCGCAAGGCTTTGGTCAAATGAAGACACTTGCCCACAGTGCAACACAGTGGGACTGAATCTGGAACTATGTTGTTGGGAAGCATGCTTCTTACTACAGTCATGCTTGTGCCTATGTTGATTAAGATTTTACACCATTCACCTTCACTTTAATATAGAAAACATTCTTCCTTATAAGATTTTGGCCAAGGTCACATCATGTCAAAGACAGACAGTGATTATAACAAATTTTTGACCTCTGCTTAACCACATGGTCATGAAGAAAGCTTCTTAACCACATAGCCTGTGCCTGCACCAGCTGAGAGAAGAAAAGACTAACCCTTTTGATATCAACCTGCCTGAGACTGTCCTTGGTTCAATGATATAAACTCTGTTTTACAGTGATCTAAATTAAAACCTTCCCTCAAAATTTCATGTTGAGATATGTTCCAAACATCAACTTAATAATGACAAAATTATTTTACTCAATTCTTCATTATTTTCAAAATTAACTGAAACAAAAGCAGTGTATATCAACAGAAATATGGTAAGGAAAGGATCAATCAAATTATAAGGGAGGGCAGCAGTTTAAAAAAAATCTTACCTTTTGTTGAGATAAAGGCTCTTTTGAAGTGGCAGCCTCTTTGGTTTCATCTTTATCTTCCCCTGTGGGAGTACTCACAGAAAGAACATCAGTTAAAGTGGAACCAACCACAAGCATTTTGGCACCTTTGGTAACTTTTAGCTCCCGCAATGTCATATCATCTCTTGCTAAACCTGATTTTTTTTTTTTGGTGACAGAAGAAAGAGAAAATTTAAATCCCTATTTACAAAATTTAAACATTGATGTTTATTTTGACATAAGCTACGGAAAATGCACAAATTAAATATATGTACAGAATATAACATGTAACAGTATTATCAAAGGTTTACTCAAGAGGTACAAACTATCTATGACCTATACAGCTTTAAGGTATCACAAAAGGCCTGGTTGGAAGACCAACCTTCCATGTTTTTTTACAAGGCTTAGAAAAACTGAAGGATCACTGCAATAAATATGTGAATCTGAGAGGGGAATACGTTCAATAAAATCAATTAACTGATCCTCCTGTATTTTCTTTTTATCAAAGCCAGGAACTTTTCAGCACCCACTCATACATACTTTCCCAGAAGCCTTAGTTCTTTACATATCTAAACAAATCAATTTCTCATAGAACACAGTTTAATGAAATAATTCAAAATACCTTTAAACATAATTTTTTGCATGGTAGCAGGAACACCTAGAATAAGATAAGGAAAAGAAAAAAACAGTTAAGTGAAAAGTTCATAAAAAACAGAAGAGAATCTAACTGTTGTGCTGGTGACAACTGAAATTAATGGTAAGAGAGACAGAAATGTCGAAAATTGAGAGTAACTGTGGTGACAAACTATGTTGTTGTTTAGGTTCTCGTCAGCTCTAATTGAGAAAACCATAACCATTGCATCATTTATTGCTCTGTACCAGACATCTGCCACTCCCTCCATTCACTCCTGACACCCCTGCCCCACTCATACCTTGAAGGTCCACTCTGATACCTCATCACCACTTACAAACTCTCCAGTTCCACCATCTCTTCCAAAATGTGAGAAGTTATATAGCTCCTCTTCAGCAAGAAACCAGTTCTGCTCTGGCCCTTTATCTCTCCCTACTCCTTATTCTCTTAACACAAAGTTCCTCTTCCCAAACTCTAGGTTTGTAGTCAATCATGTTGCATGACAACTTCACTAGTGCTGTTAGTAAAAAAAAAAAAAGTACCCAGTGGACATTGTAAAGTGGTTAGCATTCCGAAGGACATCCACTTATAGAAACCATGTCAAAGCTGACACTAGAGCATGATGCAGTCCTTGGGCTAACTGAATTCTGTTTAAAGCATTCAACCCATGCCAGCATGGGACATGGACATTAAAGGATGATGAATATGATAGTCCAATCAGTACCTTTTTGATTTAGGATTATGATGATGAAAGTAGTGAGGGTGAGGAATGTCACAAATGGAAAAATGCTTAACAATCCAGGCCCATATATAATCGACTAAAGCCCTATTTTTTTGGTATAATATTAACTTTTTAGCAAACTTCCAAAGTTTGTGCTTCATTTTGCCAAGGACAAGCAATCTCCACCCCACACACTAGACATTTGAGGGAACTCGAGTTCTGTGCTGGCATCTGTCCATCTCAAGAGATAAAATGGAGTTTGCACTACTGGTCAGTAAATGCTCCAGGACAGAAGTCTGGGTTAGGTATATGGAGGTCCTAAGTCACCCAGGTACTAGAATCTCCCTCACAGCCATGCTAGTGTGATCCAAAAGAGTACAGAGCAGTATATTTGGAACTTGACACTAAACCAATACCTCATGCAAGAGTTGCTGGATTAGTGTCAAGTCAAACACAAGGGAGACAAGTATTTAAAAGTTAACCAGAAATAATTTATACATTGAATAAACTACAATATTAGTTAAGTTTATTTCAATCATGCAAGGGAAACAACTCAAGACACATTTTCCTTGTAAAAGATCTCTTCAGCAAAGTATAAACTTCTCTCAAAAATATACAGCTGATTTGACAGAGAATTAAATACCTTACAGAATATATTCCAACTCTCTGCATTCTGAGTTCAAATCCTGCTGAGGTATACTTTGCCTTTAATCATTTTGGGGTCAATAAAATAATTATAGAACTGCTAAAGCATCAAACAAAGATGTCTTTGCATCTGGAGTTTTTGTGTGGTGCCCAGTTAATATTACCACTTTGTCTTTAGCAGAATTCATCTTAATGTAAGCATTTGGGCAAAGTTTCCAGTTTGAGAACATCCTCTCACTAGTCTCGGAGGCTCTAGAAAAATAAACAGTAATGGGTGCTGCCCTTCCCTCTCTGACTAAACAGTGACAAAAAGAAAAATAAGAGTTCACTAATGTGTGTAAAAAACTGGCCTATTTTAGAGAATTACTCAGACACCAGCAGTACAAAGTGCTGCAAATATAGTATGCATGTGGATGATATATATATTGGTTTCAAATTTTAGCACAAGGCTAGCAATTTCGTAGGAAGGATTAAGTCGATTACATTGATCCCCCAGTGTTCGACTGGTACTTATTTTATCAACCCCAAAAAGATGAAAGGCAAAGTCGATCCAGTGACATCTGAATTCAGAAAGTAAAAGAAAGACAAAATGCCATTGGGCATCTTGCCTAGCGTGCTAACAATTCTTCCAGGTTGCTGCCTTATGGACGATAAATATTGAGAGAGAGAGAGAGAGAGAAAGAGAGATACAGTTAGGTACTGAGATAAATTAGCCTGTGAATATGATTAGGCTTTATAAAATAGGAACTAACATGCAATGTGACAAGGATTAAATAGATATTTTATTAAAAGATATTCTTAATTTGCAATAACATGAAAAATTGTCAGTGTTGGCAAATATCATTTGTGGGCCAAAATGCCATTTAGAATATGCATAGACAGGAATGTAATTATACATCAATGTGGATGTATTGGGAGGCATGAATGAATGCAGAGACAGATTTATATGCATGATTACATATAAGGTGATGATGAGTTTTGGGACAAAATGCCATCTAGAATATGCATAGACAGGAATGACAATAATAATCAGAATTGAGTTGTTCACCACCTGGTGGTATATCACAGAAACTCAGCTCCTAGCTTCATTCTTGTTTCATCTTTCAATGGCTGAGTCTACTTTCTAAGAGCAAATATTGGAAAGAACCTATAATAACCAAACATGTAACATTGCCTGTATCTATAGTTGCATACATTTGTATCCATGCATATGTGTGTTTGTTTGTTTATAGTTTTAGCTTAGAGCTGCGGCCATGCTGATGCACCGCCGTGTTAAAGTGTGCGATGCTTACAGCACCTAGGTTTCCCAAGTGGTCACCCATCTAAGTACTCACTAGGCTCGACGTTGCTTAACTTCGGTGATCGGACGAGAACCGGTGCTCTCAGCATGATATGGCCGTAAGCCATATGTGTTTGTGTGTGTAACATTTTTTATGATACAATCATCAAACGTCATAGACTGAGAAGTAACAATAAATAAGAAATGATAAAAATAGAGAAATTGTAACAAATACAGTGTAAGATGAGCATGACGAAAAGACAATTTATAAGAAGCACCAAGTAACTTACCAATAATTTTTTCAATGCTGCTCTTCACCTGGCTGATTGTTTTATCCAAATCAAACTCGACATCAAATTTCTGTTTATTAAATACTACTTTAAACGGTACGCATTCTTTTGGGGTATCTGCAGTACTGCAATTTGGAGTTTCTGTAGAGAAGAAAACAAAAAGCAAATATTATCTCAAGTTACATATTTTAGAGATGGGACAATTGATTAGTCTTGGGACAATCATAATTTAGAGAAAACCAAATGACAAGTATTCCAAGTGTAACCATCTCCTGTCTTTCACTCAGAACACAACAGATATGGGATTACACTAATCAACATGCCCCAACAATCTTTTTAAGATGGCAGTGTGTATTTTGAGGGAGATTTGGGGATTCCTGCAATAGGTCAGGTGACAACATAAAATAGACAATAAAGGCTAAAAGTTGAAAAACAAAATCATTAGAAAATATCAATAGGTTACATTTTTATAAGTTTTCATAAAATTTCCTTGGTCGAGTACATAATCTATACATATAAATTTGACATGGGTGATTCTTTCTTGTCTTGGGATTCACAGTGAAACGGCTGGGTGGAATTGCACAAAAAATTACACAGATGTGTAGAATGATCTGGTGGTGATGCTGGGCTTTGTATTTTTTTCATAGTTCCCATGGTTACCGAGATAATCTACTATAATAATACTCTTGTGTTTATGAATGAGAAAGGAAAGGGTGAAAGCTGAATAAGGAAGGAAGGGGTGATGTCATACTTAGTAGTGGGATAATGAAAATTGTACGCTGAAAGAATAAATCAAACAGCGTTTCAACTGTGTGAATATATGTGTGTGTATATAAAAGGGGGAGCATGTGAATGTGTGCTTGTGTGTGTGCGCGTGCATGTGCAATGGAAGTGGGATGGTTCATCTTTGTTCGCTTAGTATTTGGGGTTTTTTTTGATTTGGTTGAATCTTGGTTGTTTTTTTTTTTTTGTTGGTCAGTTATTTTTAGCGTCTTGACAGAAAAAAGTCATTCTAAAATTGTTTTTTAACGTAAACATGCCCAAACAAGTCGAATGCTTACACAGAGCAGGTGTTACAGCCACCTCATCCAAACCGACCGGGTGAAACGGAGCTTAGCTGCTAGTAATGTATAAAGGGCATTGCATTAACAAAAACGTTGGCAACCTACATTAAATAAATATTTTTTTTGCTATTTTTTTTTTACCCTTTTATCTCATGACAAGAATACTATATATATTTGTAAATTCCATCATTACCTTCTGCGGTAATTTGCTTGATGAAATTCAAAGACAGAAAAAGACTGACAACCAAAATAAAAACTATATACAAATGTGTTTGTGTGTGTATGTATGAATGTATGTGCGTGTGTGTGTGTGTATATATATATATATCTATATATATATATATATATGTATATACACACACACACACATACATACATGTAGTTATACTTAGGATGGTCATATTTTGTCAAACACCATGCACTATATTTTCAGTGGTAATTTGCCTGATGAAACTCAGAGGGATCAAGAGGCTGACAACCAAAATAAAAACTATATATATATATATATATATATATATATATACACACACACACACACACACACATATTGTTTCACTTAGAGATGGTCATATTTTGCCAATTAAACACATGCACTGTGTCTAATTGGCAAAATATGACCACCCCCAAGTAATAATATCTGTTTCAACCCACAATTTCACATCAAGAATCTTACAAAACAAATGCATAAACACACACACAGATTCTGAGATCAAATCATGTTACATTCACTACTAGAATTTCAGTGAAATAAAGTACCAGTAATACACCTGTGTCAATATTAATTCAACTGTTTATTACTTAAAGAAAAAAATAGTCTATTTAAAAATAAATTGATATATAAGATCGTCTTGATAAAAGAAAAACAAAAAACACTGAGTTTGGCAAGAGAACAAGTAAGAAGTGTTTAAACCCTTTTGAGATTCTTATAAAATGGGAGAAAATTGAAGGAAGTTAGACATTGATCAGTTTCAGGTTTAAGATTGTAGACAGACCGGAACCAAATGTTTATGTCATTCATAAACAATAGGTCTACCTTGATCAAGCTTACAGACATATGATACAAAGGATTTCAGTCAAGATCCTCCAAGCTTACAGCATGTGAAAAACTTTGTTATGTAGATACCATTTTTTAAAGATGATAAGGTTTAATTTGAAACAAATTTAGGTATTTCTAGCAGGTCAAATGATTTCAGAGATAGCCCCCATATTAGTTTGTAATATGAAGAAGTATTTGAAGGGTGAAACAGGATAAAACACGAGAGATGAGAAGAGAGATAGACAGACAGACTGCTCCTTAACAATTATTTTAATTAAATATTCAGGATAAGTATTAATTCCTGGTTGAAGCCACTTCCCTTTCATCAATAAAATTCTCTCCAAAAATTTGGCTTCTTGGTTCTTATGCAAAAACATTCTAATCACAGACATCACATGTATGTTGGTTTATAGAATAGGTACATCATATCCTGAGGTATTGTAAGAGACTAAATAGGTTGGTGCCAGGAAGGGCATCTGGCCATAAAACACTGCCTTAATAAGTCCCATGTAAGCATGAAAAAGGATTATGATGATGATTAAGCCACTGTAATCAGCTGAGCATACAACCCTATCTTTCTCACAAATAATGGTTTTAAAAACTGGGAAATCATTTACAATAAACTATCTCTGACCTTGTTGCAGCTTTATTTATTAACTGGGTACAATTGAGAGCTGCAGACAAAATGTGAATCAGAAAGTCCAAACCAATTTGGAACATATAAAAAAGTACATAATTTGTACTTTTGTAATTTGGTCTAGCTAGGCATGCTGGGACTATGCCAAGTCATTGTAAGCATACTAGCTCCGTATATATAATGTATATAGAATATCAGATTAGTAAGCTGTTTGAGTGCCAATTAATTAGTAAAGGAGCTGATAGCTCATGTTCACAATAACAGTGGCATGTTATGACAAAGTGAAGCCCTTTCATCTCTAAATAATTTTTTTTTAAAATCAATCCACCGAGTTGTAAATGGATTACATGAAAATGTTACAGTTCATCAATGAAAGCAATGAAGCAAAATAAATTTGTTGAATACGCTTGCTTTGTTTACAATACTGATATTTGAATCCATCTATCTAAGCACAGTTAAGACAACCCAATATAGTGTTTCTAAATGATGCAGAACTCATTCCATTGAAAACAAAATGGTTTAATCACTGACAGTGATTAAACATTTAGTAAGTGATCGAGTATAAATAATGAGTAGAATCACTAAAACCATTGAAGGTAGTGACAACCTGTGGTCACAGTCCAATAACTGCATGCACATACATTTATTTATATATATATAGACATATATATAAACTTACTTGGAAATAGATGCATGGCATTCAATCAAATAATAATATAAATAATATATATATGCATATATGGGTACAGGACATCACAAAACATAACATGAAATACGAAAATAAAATTGGGTACGCAAACAACGAGAGAAACAAACGGAAGACAAGTAACGTAAAAAACGATCCTTCATCAGTTGTTGGCTGTCCTTCTACTCCCTATTTCGAACATTGAATGACAATGCTTGAAATAGGGAGTAGAAGGACAGCTGACAACTGATGAAGGATCGTTTTTTACGTTGTCTTCCGTTTGTTTCTCTCGTTGTTTGCGTACCCAATTTTATTTTCGTATTTCATGTTATGTTTTGTGACGCCCTGTACCCATATATGCATATCTACATACATATATGTATGTATGTATATATGAGTATATACATATATTATTTATATTATTATATATATATATATATATATATATATACAGGCGCAGATGTGGCTATGTGGTAAGAAGTTTACTTCTGAACCACATGGCTCTGGGTTCAGTCCTATATGTCTTCTACTATAGCTTTGGGCTGACCGAAGCCTTGTAAGGGGATTTGGTAGGTGGAAACTGAAAGAAGCTCATTGTATGTGTGTGTGTGTGTCTTGTGCCTGTGTTTGTCCCCTACCACTGCTTGACAACCAGAGCAGCGAAAGAGACTAGGGGTCAATTCACATGACTAAGAATCTTTCAAGGCGATGCCCATCATGGCTGCAGTCTAACAACTGAAACAAGTAAAAGATAAAACGTGTATGTATGTGTGTGTGTATACAAACATACATACACACACATGTATATGTGAAAGCAAAGACAGTTGTCATATATGTAGATGGTATAAAATTCATGGAAAACTGGACTAATAGCAGTACTGAACAGCCTAGTCCACCCAACAGTGGTCAGTCAATATCAAAGGTTGTTTGCTGCACCAATGTAAGCAGTGAACTTGAGCTAATCACACCATCATAAGTCCTACATATTTCGGCAAGTCAAAATGATTTATCAAAGTGTGTGTATGTATGTATATAAATAAAATATAAAGAAAGAGAGGTATCATAACCAAATGGGTTTATTGGATTTCAAATGCATCGAACTATGCATTACATCCCTTTGTTTTGTTTCGGTCTACTATGTGGTTTGTAGCCTGATCCATTAAAGGTTTTTTTTATGTACACCACTGGATAAGTTAAATCCATATACACACACACACACACACACACACACACACACACACACACACACACACAGAGAGAAACTAAGGAAGGTCAAAATCACATGATCTGGTGATCTTGGAACTAGAGGTTGTAGGGATTCAGCTCCCTGCTAGCAATATAAACAAGAATGCATTTTGCATCAAAAGCCAATAGGAGAGTTTCTCTCATGGTATCTACCACAGCATAGTTTGTTGTAAAAGAACATCCACATTTAAGTGGCAATAAATGTTACCTCTTGGTATTAATACACACATCTATTGGTACTCCATTGGGGATGATGACAAGGGGTCCAGTTGATCTGATCAACAGAACAGTCTGCTCATGAAATTAACAGGCAAGTGGCTGAGCACTCCACAGACACACATACCCTTAATATAGTTCTCTGGGAGATTCAGTGTGACACAGAATGTGACAAGGCCGGCCCTTTGAAATACAGGTACAACTCATTTCTGACAGCTGAGTGGACTGGAGCAATATGAAATAAAGTGTCTTGCTCAAGGACACAACACACTGCCAGGAATTGAGCTCACAACCTCATGATCATGAGCCAAATACCCTAGCCACTAAACCACATGCCTTCACTATACGCACACACACACACACACATACACACACACACACACACACACACACACATACACACAAACTTGTTATGTAGCCTAGACTTGAGTGACTAAATTGGCACCCACCAGGTTACCTAGCAACCCAATAGGATAAAAACAAAACCTGTTGAGAGGACAGATGAATTGAGCATCAAGTCAATAACTAGCTAGCGATTGTGTATGACGACAGAAATACTTGATACAGTGATCAAGCACATTGTGAGAGCTCCTTCCTCAAGATTTTGTGACAACAGGTGTCTAAGAGAGGATCAGACAACGCTGCTTATGGTATGACCTGCCTACACCACCCTGATGCCTTATGGAGGATTCAAAAAAAAAAAAAAAAGAGTTAAGGGAATACATCCTGAAAGAAAACAAGTGGTATCAGTTTGGTTTAACCCTTTTGATACCAAACTACCTGCGACTATCTTGGTTCCATAGTATAACTGTCTGGTTTCCAAAAGTTCTGAATTAAAATCTTCCATTAAAACTGTTAATTTAAGTTCCTAATACCAGCTTGATAATAACAAAATCACTTTATTAAATCCTTCACTCTATTTTAAATTGAAGTAGACACAAGTATCTCAACAGAAATATGGAAATAAAAGGGTTAAAGTGATCTACATAAAAACATTCCATTGAAATTTCAAAACACCTGCTTAATAATGACAAAATAATTTTGCTAAATTCTTCATTATTTTCAGAAATAATTAAACCAAAAGCAATGTATTTCAACAGAAATATAGTAACAAAAGGTTTAAGCTGGTTTCCAACAAACTGGCCTGGAATCATTCTTGCCACTGGATTTATCTCCCTCAGAGTTAAGACAGTGATACTGGCAAATGTTCACCCCAATACCACTACACAACCTCACTGCATAGGTATCTCCTCCTGCAATGAGGAACATGGATCTTGAGTAGGGCTGTTGAAGAGTGCAATCCACAATACGAGATCAAGATTATAAACAGAGTAGGGGATATTTGATGCATGGTATCCTCTTCTGACTACATGAGATGTTATGACTCATCTTCTGAGAGACGAGTCATAACAGCTAGTCATGTTGTAAGAAGACAAACATCAAGGGTACGTGTGCATGTGCACGTACAGACATCATCATCATCATCATCATCATCGTTTAACGTCTGCTTTTCATGCTAGCATGGGTTGGACGATTTGACTGAGGACTGGTGAAACCGGATGGCAACACCAGGCTCCAGTCTGATTTGGCAGAGTTTCTACATCTATATATGTATAAAAATGAGAATGTTTATCTGTGTGTGTGTGTGTGTGTGTGAATCCCTAAAACTCCAGAACTACACAACCAATTTCACACTTAGTGTCCCGGTTGTGTTTCAGTCAAAAAAAACTTTTAACTTCTTGCATAGTTCGAGCCCACAGCAACATCATATCTCCTCCACTATTTAAGTATTATGAGTCAAAAGTGAAACAAAAACACTCATGTCAAATACTTTCTCTTTAAAAATGAAACCTTTCCACTATTTCAGTATCAGAACTGAAACAATCACATTTCGATACTGTAATGACAGATACTTCCACTTTAATGGTTTCATTTTCATACAGAATCTACTACAGTGAAACTATACTCTCACATATATACAGGCATACATACATACATATATACATACATACATGCATGTACAAATGTATCCATATACATGTATATATATATATATAAATTGTAAATCCAAAAAATAACAACATAACTACATATATATATATGTATATATATATATATATATATATATATAGAGAGAGAGAGAGAGAGAGAGAGAGAGATGTATATGTATACATGTATACATATAGATGTATATGTACACGTATATGTATATATATATATATATATATATATATATATATATATATATATATATATAAATAAGCAATGTTAATTCTCTAAATGAGGAGATGTCCTCCTGGGGCTAAAAGCAACAGTAACATCCACCCCTAGGAGTCAGCCACATTTAAGTGGCAATATACTTCACTTTATATATATATAGATATACATCTATATGCATACATGTATATGTATACATATGTAGATGTATATATTTAGATGTACATGTAATATGTACACATATATACAGGCATACAGATATCTATACCTATATACACCCATACACACACACACACACACATGCACACAAACACACACATTATTCATTTGTTTTTTTATCCAAAACTACATCAAAAGTACTGAAGGGATCTTTATGAAATTTGGAAATTATATTCTATGCATAACGGCCATAACCCTCATGAAAATTCATATGTTTTTGATGATGAAATTTTAACCATACATATTACACACAAATAAAGTAATATTTCTAAAATTTCTTCTTCTTAGAAGTTACAAAGACCCCTTAATGGGGACTTCACATGCACAATTTAGTCATTTTTCCTAAGCAAAGACGAATACAGTTGTACCATTGGTAGCTATAGGGTCACCCAAACATAACAGATGAGCATTATTTCTAATTCAACGGTACAACAGTGTAAGACTATCCTTTCAGATATAGTTACATTGTGATTTCTGCAATGTGGTGCATAAATTGTCAAGTAAATGAGATGCATTTTTGCCTCCACTGATTCACTTGCAAAGTGTTGAGTAAAATTATTTCGTTGCAGACCTCCTTTGAGTTTTTTTATTATCACTGGGTCACACATAGTCACCAGTTGGTAACATTGATTTCAAGGCCTTCCCAGATGAGTGACTGGTTGTTCTAAGACGTCAGGTATCTCTGCTAGTACATATATACATACATATGTGTGTGCAGTGAGAGCTAGCAGTGACCTTCATGAATCAGTGTGCCAAGTGACATTGCCGTGTTTACTTTGCAGGTTGTGAAATTTGTTTTTGTGATCACAGGTATGCTGTAGTCTGCGATTTTCTCATGGAGAGGAACAAAGAACCAATGCAAAATCCTGTGTTAAACTTGGGATGTCTGCTACAGAGACATTGAGCAAGCTTACAGCGACAGGGCAAAGGGTCTTACGCAATGTTTTGAGAGGCACAGGTGCTTCAAAAGAGGAAGAACATCCCTAGAAGACAAACCACAAACATCGCCCCCAGAAATGTAGTACTGCGCATTGAGAATTTGTCCTCCAGGGCTAGACCATCAATTGAGAGTTCTACTATGATGTTTTGAAGCATTTGAGGGAGAACATTCAACAAAAGCAACCAGATCTGTGGAGTGTGAAGAATTGGATTCTCATGACGACAATGCACCCTGTCATTGAGCTCTCCCACTTGCGAGTTTCTTGCCAAAAACAACATGGTATCGCTTCTGCACCCACCCTGTTCACCAGATTTAGCCTCTGCAGGCTTCCATCTCTTCCCCAACATGAAAATGCAGCTCAATGGTTGCCATTTTAACACTGTTGTCAAGATCCAGAGCGAATCCCAGGTTCTCGACCTACTTACAGAAAATGACTTCCAGGCTGGATTCCAGTAGTAGCCAGAATGCTGAGACCAGAGCCAGCTCAAAGTACTGGCAACTCAGGCATGACAAAGACAAAAATTATACTTGTAAGGGCACCAAATTTCAGCTTGCCAAGGGCACCTGGCTGGTACCAGTGTATTGCTGTGCGAGATGACTATTTCAAAGAAAATGATGTTAAAACTTAGGTAAATAAGTTATTTCTTATTAAACATAGTTAGTCTGGGAACATTTTTCATACCACCTCACATACACACGTAGGTCTATATATATCATTATTGTTGTTTAACGTCTGCTTTTCATGACGGCATGGGTTGGACAGTTTGACTGAGGACTGGCGAGCCAGAAGGCTGCACCAGGCTCCAATCTGATCTTGCAAAGTTTCTACAGCTGGATGCCCACCCTAATACCAACCATATATATATATATATATATATATATATATATACACACCTATGAATTTCCATCCTCTTGCTATTGTTGTTATTACACACACAGATATAGGAGGGGAGAAAGAGAGAGCATAATATAAGTGAATGAAAATAGAACAGGGATCAGCTTCGTTAATTAATGAAGTTGATAACTTAATTGCTGTTCCCTTGTTTATTTAATTTCATATTACGCTCTGTACTTGCCTAACAATTTATCCTGAAGCATATGCATCCTAAGCTGTAACAGGTTATTAGTACTGGTATGTTCAAGTGAAATTATAATTGACACATGTGTAAAACACATAATTATTAGTGAGGGATTATCAATTTGGGCAAAATACTTTATAAGCTCATTGTTAGTAAACCAGGCTAACAATATTGTTTAGATTAGTAAAGAGATCTGTATCTTGTGATAGGATCCAAGGTTATCACCATTCTATAATGTAAATCCATGGTTGCAATCCAGTTATACTGTTTTGATTTTTTTTTACACAATGATATACAAAACTAGGCATAAATAATGATTATTACTTATTTTTCAGTATTGTAGTAAATTTGACTTAGAGCTGTTTCCAGTAATCATTATAGGTTCATTATTGATAAGTTTACTCAATTGGCCCATTGATTGGTTGAGAAAAACTGAATGACCTAGAAAGTTAATGCTACTTTTGTTCCAGGGTCGATTGAGTAAACCCATCAATAATGAACTTATGACTACTGGAAATAGCTGAGAGTCAAATTTACTACAATACAGAAAAATATGGAATGACCATTATTTCTGCCTTGTCTTGTGTACACACACACTTGTTAGAGCCAACAGAAGTGATATTGTTCATTGCCAGTAAAACAAAAGTCCATTTATTGTATTATTGATGATATGAAAAGGTCATTGACTAAATGGGACATTCATCTGTCTTGGCTCATAGGATAGTAGAGTTCAGTTGATGTGAGCATTAGTAGCTTGATTTAACTGAAGAGCTCTTAAAAAGACAAACACTGCAAAAATCACCAGGACTAAATACATAACAGCAAAGCCTCAACAAACACACCCAACATGCTAGAACTAGCAAGCAAATCTTCCTCAAATTATATCCATCTCCTTCACTAAAAAAAAGACACATCAGACAATGTTGTCCTGTACACACCTAAAAGAATAAAGGATGATCAAGGCAAAAACACTTGATTGTAGCATTGCTCTTTGAAGACTGACTTTTAGACACTAGATGAAGCTTTCTGTGCTGTTCAGTGAGTTAATGTATTTTTACATGACTTAACAGAAAACAATCATTATTTAATGTCCATTTTCCATGTTAGCATGGGTTGGACAGTTTGAAAGGAGATGGTGAGCCAGAGGACTGCCCAGTTCCAATGTCTGCTTTGGCATGGTTTCTATGGCTGGATCCCCCTTCCTAATGCCAACTGTTTTACAGAGGGTACTGGGTGCTTTTTATGTAGCACCAGCAAGGTCACCAAGTAATTTGTAAAATCAAAGACCCCCCCCCCTCAACTGAGGAGGGTGGTAATATTGAGAGAGTTGTCTCTATGTGAGGTGATGAGAGATTAAAGTATGACAGAGAGACAGATGCATGTGTCATAATGTAGGGGAGACATATATATGGTCACTCCCGTTAAAAAGAGAGAGAGCAATAAGATAGCAATGAAGATGTGCCAGGGCCTACTCTTGAACTGCAGGAAGGTGAATGTAAGACAATAAAGCAATCATCATAATCATTTAATGTCTGCTTTCCATGCTCGCAGGAGTTGGACAGTCTGACAGGAAAGAGCCAGCTGGAGAGCTGCCCAGGCTCCACAGATCTGTTTTGGTATGGTTTCTATGGTTGGATGCCCCTCCTAAAGCCAACCGCATTACAGAGTGTAGTCCTCTGAAAAAGTCATCTTGCACAGCAATACACTGGTCCGAGCGTTCCTGCCACTTTTGGAATCCAGTCTGGAAGTCGTTTTCTTTAAGCGAGTCGAGGACCTTCTGCGATTTGCTCTTGATCTAGACAATGGTGTTAAAACTGTAAACTTTGAGCTGCATTTTCAGATACAATCCATCCCATTCTTATAAAAATTATAATTCTGTCCAAATTGGTGTGCTGAACTCAAACTGTTGTTTCTGCTCAGCATTAAAATTTACTCCACAAATGTTTTGTTAATGCTGCACTTGCCCAAATCACCTGTTCCAACGTAACTGCAATATATATATATATATATATATATATATATACACACACACACACACAAGCTATGCCATTTTAATCCTGAGCAATGCTAGGTATCTCTGCTAGTGTATGTATGTATGTATGTGTGTGTGTGTGTGTGTGTGTGTGTGTGTGTGTGTGTGTGTGTGTGTGTGTGTGTGTGTGTGTGTGTGTGTGTGTGTATGTATGTATGTATATATATATATATATATATATATCATCATCATCATCATCATCATCATCATCGTTTAACGTCCGCTTTCCATGCTAGCATGGGTTGGACGATTTGACTGAGGACTGGTGAAACCGGATGGCAACACCAGGCTCCAGTCTGATTTGGCAGAGTTTCTACAGCTGGATGCCCTTCCTAACGCCAACCACTCAGAGAGTGTAGTGGGTGCTTTTACGTGTCACCCGCACGAAAACGGCCACGCTCGAAATGGTGTCTTTTATGTGCCACCCGCACAAGCCAGTCCAGGGGCACTGGCAACGATCTCGCTCGAAAATCCTACAGGAGCCAGTCAGGCGGTACTGGCAACGGCCACGCTCAAAATGGTGCATCTCATGTGCCACCCGCACAAGAACCAGTCCAGGGGCACTGGCAACGATCTTACTTGGCTTGCCGGGTCTTCTCACGCACAGCCCATTTCCAAAGGTCTCGGTCCGTAGTCATCGCCTCGGTGAGGCCCAATGTACGAAGGTCTTGCCTCACCACCTCAGCCCAGGTCTTCCTGGGCCTACCTCTTCCACGGGTTCCCTCAACTGTTAGGGTGTGGCACTTTTTCACGCAGCTATCCTCCTCCATTCTCACCACATGTCCATACCAGCGCAATCGTCTCTCTTGCACGCCACAACTGATGCTTCTAATGTTCAGCTTTTCTCTCAAGATACTTACACTCTGACGGGTATTCACATTGACATTACACATCCAACGGAGCATACTGGCTTCATTCCTTGCGAGCTTACGTATGTCCTCAGCAGTTACAGCCCATGTTTCACTGCCATGTAGCATGGTTGTTCGTACGCATGCGTCATACAGTCTGCCTTTTACTCTGAGTGAGAGTCCCTTTGTCGCCAGCAGGGGTAAGAGCTCTCTAAACTTTGCCCAGGCTATTCTTATTCTAGCAGCTACACTTTCAGCGCACCCACCCCCACTACTAACTTGGTCGCCCAGATAGCGGAAGCTATCGACTACCTCTAGTTTTTCACCCTGGAATGAGATAGAAGTTGTTTCCTGTTTGTTTGCAGTCTTTATTGCACCTGAACATCTGCCACAAACAAAAACTAACTTGCTAGTTAACCTGCCTTTGATGTTGCTGCACCTCTTATGTGTCCATAGCTTGCACCGGGTACATCTTATAGAGTTACTACCTACTCCTTTTCTACATACTGAGCAGGGCCATCTACCTGAAGGGGTTTGTGTTTTATCTACCTTCCTACTTATTAGGATTTTGGTTTTAGCTAGGTTGACTCTAAGGCCCTTCAATTCTAGACCTTGCTTCCACACCTGAAACTTCTCCTCTAGTTCTGATAGTGACTCCGCAATTAGGGCAAGGTCATCAGCATAGAGGAGCTCCCAGGGGCAACCTGTCTTGAACTCCTCTGTGATTGCCTGGAGGACTATGGTAAATAATAGGGGGCTGAGGACGGAACCTTGGTGGACCCCTACCTCTACCCGGAATTCATTGCTGTACTCATTTCCAACCCTCACCTTACTGGCCGCATCTCTGTACATGGCTCGCACAGCTCTCACTAGCCATTCTTCTATCCCAAGTTTCCTCATTGACCACCAGATAAGGGATCGGGGGACCCTGTCAAAGGCTTTCTCCATGTCAACGAAAGCCAGGTACAGAGGTTTATCCTTGGCTAGGTATTTCTCTTGCAACTGTCTCACTAGAAATAAGGCATCAGTAGTGCTTTTACCTGGCACGAACCCAAACTGCATCTCATCTAAATTGATTCGCTCCCTAATTAGTTGGGCTATGACCCTCTCTGTAACTTTCATAACCTGATCTAACAGCTTGATGCCTCTGTAATTATTTGTATCTAAAGCGTCCCCTTTACCTTTGTAGCAGTTGACTATGATGCTGCTACACCAGTCATAGGGTATGACTCCTTCGTGTATCACCTGGTTCGTAATACGGGTGACTAGGCTATAGCCAACACTGCCAGATATTTTGAGCATCTCTGCAGTGATTCCTGATGGGCCGGGGGCTTTCCCGGTCTTCATACTCTTAATTGCTTTATCTACCCTGGTACTATCAACTCGGATAGCTGGTCCCTCTATTGGGTCGACATAAGGCAGGCTCTCTTTCTCCCATTCATTCTCTTTATTAAGCAATCTATCGTAGTGGCATCTCCAGACCTCTTTCTTTGCATCCTCATTTAATGCAAGCGTACCATCATCCATGCGAACACATTTCTCTCCTACAACATCACTATTCTCTCTCCTACACTGTCTTGCAACCCGAAATACCTCGAGTCTTTGGTCCTCACGGCGCAGAACATTGGCAAATCTTTCCTTATCTGCTTCCCCTCTGGCTAAATAAACCTGTCGCCTAGCCTCCCTTCTGGCACATTGGTACAATTCCCTGCTACCACCGTTCTTCCAGTCCTTCCAAGCTTGTTTCTTTTGTCTAATAGCCCTGTCTACCTCCTTGTTCCACCACCACGTTACTCTGGGTTGGGAGGGGACCTTACACCACCCACAAATCTGGTCGGTGGCTTTCAACAGGTTGTCCCGCAGAAATCTCCAATTGTCTTCCACGTTGTATGATGCTATATCCCCTTCTATTTCGTTAAATGCTTCAAGTAACTTGTCTCTAAGTCTCTGTCCGTTTGCAGGGTCTTTAAGCTTCCACACCCTTCTTCTCCAAGCCTGTCTAATTCTGGGCACCCATTTTGCCTTGATCCCAAAGTCGCTAACTACTAATCTATGTTGTGGGGTACATTCTTCGCCAGGGTAGGTTTTGGCATTTATAAGCCGCCCTCTTTCCCTATTTCTGGCGAGGATGTAGTCGATTTGGCTAGAGTGTCTGCCGGAGCGGTAGGTGACTAGGTGACTGGCAGGTTTCCTGAAGTTGGTATTGCAGACTATAAGATTGGTTGCATCACAGAACTCCAGCAGTCTGGTTCCCTCCTCGTTGCGGGAACCGAAGCCATAGCCTCCATGTATGCCATGGAAGCCCCCAGCACGACGTCCGACATGACCGTTGAAGTCTCCAGCCACAAAGAGAAGGTCCCTGTCACTCGTCGACGAGGTAGTTTGCAAGAGGGTGTCATAGAATTGGTCTTTCAGACCATCTGGTAGCCCAGGTTGAGGTGCATAGGCTGAGATGACAGTAGCTAATCTATGATGAAGCACTAGTCTGATCTTAAGTACTCTGTCACTTACTCTAACGACCTCGATTACCTTATCCACCCATTTCTCCGCTAGAAGTATTCCTACGCCCCCGACCCCGTCAGTGTTCCCTGCCCAGAAAATCTTGTACCTGTGTTCTTTGCCTGTGAGGAACCTTGCAGAACCTCCTCTCCATCTTACTTCCTGGATGCAGCACATATCTACGCATCTCCGTTCAAGCATCTCAACAATTTCACCAGATCTACCTTTCAGCGTGCCGACGTTGAGAGTGCCAATCCTAACAGTATGGGTGTTGGGGGTGTGGGCCTGTAGCCTGGGAAGAGGAAAAGCAGTGTCGTGTACCTGAAAAGAAAACTTGCAATTGGAAGAATTCATAAGCAAAACATTACCTACAACCTGCAAACATTTCTCAACCTTAATGCGCTACCCAAAGGTAGGGGAGAGGATGGCCAAGGCCACTAGATGGGTTCCGGGAGACAGCCGAGGTTGACAGGATGACAAAGGGATGAACTTCCGGTGGAGGGGGCGGGATGACAGAGGAATGAACTTCCGGTGGAGGGGGTGGGATGACAGAGGAATGAACTTCCGGTGGAGGGGGTGGGATGACAGAGGAATGAACTTCCGGTGGAGGGGTGGGATGACAGAGGAATGAACTTCCGGTGGAGGGGTGGGATGACAGAGGAATGAACTTCCGGTGGAGGGGTGGGATGACAGAGGAATGAACTTCCGGTGGAGGGGGTGGGATGACAGAGGAATGAACTTCCGGTGGAGGGGGCGGGATGACAGAGAAATGAACTTCCGGTGGAGGGGGTGGGATGGCAGAGGAATGAACTTCCGGTGGAGGGGGTGCGATGACAGAGGAATGAACTTCCGGTGGAGGGGGTGGGATGACAGAGGAATGAACTTCCGGTGGAGGGGTGGGATGACAGGGGAATGAACTTCCGGTGGAGGGGGGGTGGCAGAGGAATGAACTTCCGGTGGAGGGGGTGGGATGACAGAGGAATGAACTTCCGGTGGAGGGGGTGGGATGGCAGAGGAATGAACTTCCGGTGGAGGGGGTGGGATGACAGAGGAATGAAACTTCCGGTGGAGGGGGTGGGATGACAGAGGAATGACAGACGAATGAACTTCCGGTGGAGGGGGTGGGAGGGCGGGTTACCGCCAGCGAGTAGAGAGGGCTCTTAATTGTAGATTTTAAATATTTGAGAGACAACAATGCATAAATCGTAATTTTTTTAAAAGAGCAATGAATTCTGGGTGATTAGAATATAACGTAGCATGAATTTAGGAAGCTTAGAAAATGAATAAGCATGAATTTAAGACAACAACTGAATTCAATTGAATTTCATGGAGAGAAACAAGAAAGCGCAAGGTATTGAGATGTTTGAGGCCGTAAATAAATAAAAATCTCTATCTTATCTGCATCTTGGGTATTTCGTCGTAGTACGTCAGCTAGATAATTTAGAATGGGTTTCTCATTTATATATAGCCAGAACCTGAAGACCTTAAAGGAAAAACTACGAAGGGGGAGAGAGAGGATGGAGGGGTAGACAGAGGCATGGCGGGAGAAAAGATCATCATCATCATCATCATATATATATATAAAGAGAGAGAGAGAGAGAGAGAGGGAGAGGGGGGACCAGTCAAGCAGCACATCACGCTGTAATTCTTGGGCTGAGAAATCAACACTTAAAAGCCATAATTTTAAGGAGCGATAAGAATTTTTGAATAAAGGAAAATGGGTAGTGGTGGTGGGTAGGTACCGCCAGCGAGTAGAGAGGGCTCTTAATTGTAGATTTTAAATATTTGAGAGACAACAATGCATAAATCGTAATTTTTTTAAAAGAGCAATGAATTCTGGGTGATTAGAATATAACGTAGCATGAATTTAGGAAGCTTAGAAAATGAATAAGCATGAATTTAAGACAACAACTGAATTCAATTGAATTTCATGGAGAGAAACAAGAAAGCGCAAGGTATTGAGATGTTTGAGGCCGTAAATAAATAAAAATCTCTATCTTATCTGCATCTTGGGTATTTCGTCG
This sequence comes from Octopus bimaculoides, assembly GCF_046866305.1. Lineage (NCBI taxonomy): Eukaryota > Metazoa > Mollusca > Cephalopoda > Octopoda > Octopodidae > Octopus > Octopus bimaculoides. The sequence goes on from NC_142952.1 coordinate 22,058,977, forward strand.
TAGTACGTCAGCTAGATAATTTAGAATGGGTTTCTCATTTATATATAGCCAGAACCTGAAGACCTTAAAGGAAAAACTACGAAGGGGGAGAGAGAGGATGGAGGGGTAGACAGAGGCATGGCGGGAGAAAAGATCATCATCATCATCATCATATATATATATAAAGAGAGAGAGAGAGAGAGAGAGGGAGAGGGGGGACCAGTCAAGCAGCACATCACGCTGTAATTCTTGGGCTGAGAAATCAACACTTAAAAGCCATAATTTTAAGGAGCGATAAGAATTTTTGAATAAAGGAAAATGGGTAGTGGTGGTGGGTAGGTACCGCCAGCGAGTAGAGAGGGCTCTTAATTGTAGATTTTAAATATTTGAGAGACAACAATGCATAAATCGTAATTTTTTTAAAAGAGCAATGAATTCTGGGTGATTAGAATATAACGTAGCATGAATTTAGGAAGCTTAGAAAATGAATAAGCATGAATTTAAGACAACAACTGAATTCAATTGAATTTCATGGAGAGAAACAAGAAAGCGCAAGGTATTGAGATGTTTGAGGCCGTAAATAAATAAAAATCTCTATCTTATCTGCATCTTGGGTATTTCGTCGTAGTACGTCAGCTAGATAATTTAGAATGGGTTTCTCATTTATATATAGCCAGAACCTGAAGACCTTAAAGGAAAAACTACGAAGGGGGAGAGAGAGGATGGAGGGGTAGACAGAGGCATGGCGGGAGAAAAGATCATCATCATCATCATCATATATATATATAAAGAGAGAGAGAGAGAGAGAGAGGGAGAGGGGGGACCATAATAATAATAATAATAATATCAAGGGTAATGAGAAATATTAGAAATTTCTACTACCAGTAGCCTCGTGTGTAAAAATTTAGTCCAATGACTATAAATTATTCAAATAAATAGTGTACATTTAAACACATAAGAGGTATTTATCACAGGATTCCTTGCACACTAGAAAGAACAGCTAAGTTCCAAACCACTATTAGGGATAAAAACTTCGAAGGGAATGAAAAATAAAAACATTTACCATCTAGCTCTTGAACCATGGTTTCTGGCTTTTTTTTAGCAAATAAAATAATTTGCCAGGCAAAGTCTTCTTCAGCAGGCACACCCAGATTAAACATATATACATGAGGCCTCGTGTATTTATATATATATATAATGTAAAGTTCCATGAAGGTGTGTGTTAGCAATGGTTGGTAAACTTTAACGCCTGCAACAAGAGATGCAGAAAAGAAAAAAAGACAACACCACTGACCTGTTGTTGGTTGAGCATCTTTGTCTGTTATTTCCACGTTATTAGGTAATGAATCGTTGACAGCAGCTGAACATTCAAACTGTTCATTTTCCATTTTTAATGCACTCAGTTCAGAATTTTCTATTAAAATGAAAATGAAAAATAAACAATCAATAGTTGTTAAAAACAAAATATATAAAAATTTTTTTTAATAAATACAAAATTGCGAATATTTTCTTTTATAATACAGGAAAATTATCTAAAATTATGATGCTTGAGAAGTAAATTAGTCAGTCAAGATTACAATTGTGTTCTGGAATGTTACTTCAGGTTATTAATAAAATCCCACTCCCCAGCCCCAACCTAGCACTTGCTACATGCTTACTGAATTACCTGTAAATGGCTGAGTATTCCATAGACGTACCTTTAATGTAATTCTCACGGTCAGTATGACAGTTTGACAAGACTGCATGTTTGACATACAGGCACAATCCATTCAACATACTTTTGCAATTTCAATCTATCCAATTTCACTTTCAAGGCTTGGGTCAATTGAAAGGTACAGGAAATTGCCCAAAATGCAAAACAGGGAGATGGAACCCAAAACTATGAAGGAGGAGGCCAGAGCTTCAGGATTTAAGGCTTACAAAGATCGTGTCACAATTTTGTGTGGAAATGCTACAGGCTGGTTGAGGCTATGGACTCAGATGATAACTTCTCATTGAAAGAGTACTGGCGTGGGTGTATCACTGCAACTTCTCTCGAAAATATTCAGAAGGCCATAAAGATGAAGAATGAAACTTTGAATGCCAGCTGAAAGAAATTGTGGTCAGAAGCAGTCCATGATGAAATCTATCACTTTGCAGTAGATAAGGCAGTGAAGCTGGCAAAATTGCTTGGAGATGGCTTCAACAATACGACTACCAAGGATGTTAATAACCTGATCCAGGCCCATCCAGAAGATCTGTCAGAGATGACGAAGTCAGCAAGTGAGAAAGAAGAACAAGAGGATCCTGGGGAAGAAGTTGGCCTAGCACTAGAACACCTCTCAACTCTAGCAAAAACAGCAAAAGAACTTCAGAGAATGGTAGAAGATTGGGACCCCCAGATGATTTGTGTGTTGCAGTTCAACAATGCAATTGACGGAGCTGTGGAAGTTTACAAAAACCTCCTTCCACAGAAGAAAAGACAGTGCCAGCAACATGCCCGCAAAAAAAGAGAAAACACGGGTACTCCGAAGAGTTTGGGGAGAGTTTATAAAAGCTTAAATATATAAAAATAATAAAATATATATATACAAATTATAAAAATCAAAAAATATACAGTACAGTTTCTACTTCGTGGATTTACACTTATCACAGTGGGAACGTAACACCCACAATAATTGAGGGATTACTGTACATGCACACACACACATATGTGCAGGAGTGGTTGTGTGGTAAGAAGTTTGCTTCCCAACCATATGGTTCCAGGTTCAGTCCTACTGTGTGACACCTTGGGCAAGTGTCTTCTACTATAGCCTCAGGCCAACCAAAGCCTTGTGAGTGGATTTGGTAGATGGAAACTGAAAGAAGCCAGTCATTGGTAAAGTATTATTATTATTATTATGCCGTATGTAAACAAACAAGTTTGTTTTTCGAAGCGCTGAAATGTGTGGTAGAACAAGTAGAAAGATAAATTTTATTCAGCGTGCCTTCGTAGGATTTTCGAGCGAGATCATTGCCAGTGCCCCTGGACTGGCTCTTGTGCGGGTGGCACATAAAATACACCATTTTGAGCGTGGCCGTTGCCAGTACCGCCTGACTGGCCTTCGTGCAGGTGACACGTAAAAGCACCCACTACACTCTCTGAGTGGTTGGCATTAGGAAGGGCATCCAGTTGTAGAAACTCTGCCAAATCAGATTGGAGCCTGGTGTTGCCATCTGGTTTCACCAGTCTTCAGTCAAATCGTCCAACCCATGCTAGCATGGAAAGCGAACATTAAACGATGATGATGTATGTATTTATGTGTCTATGTTTATCAGCCCACTATCGCTTGACAACCTATGTTGGTGTGTTTATATCCCCATAACATAGCAGGTCTGCAAAAAAGACTGATAGAATAAGTACTAGGTTTACAAAGAATAAGTCCTGGGGTCAGTTTGTTCGACTAAAGGTTGTGCTCCAGCATGGCTGCAGTCAAATGACTGAAACAAGTAAAAGAATAAAAGAATATATATATATATATTTTTTTTTCACGGTGGTGCACCAGCATGACCGCAGCCACTTGGCTGAAACACATAAATAAATAAATAAATATATATATATTAGCAGAGACTCCATCTAAGAATATCTGAAGAAGGAATTGTATTCCAAAATATCATCAGACTATAGATAACTAAATTACAACAGGTATATAGTCCTTTTTTTTTTGTATTTGTATTATAGTGCATTGTTGTACCATTCAAAACTTTTTATTCTTTATACATATATATATATATATATATATATATATATATATATATATATAAACAGGTTAAGGGGTGCAAGGCAGAGGAGGAAAGCAGCTGCAAATACACTGTCTGCACTGACTCGTAATCCCCATACAAGCAACATCTGTGGGCTTATTTGCATATTGTTAGCAGGACTCAAATATCACATGGAACAAAAGTATTATGACTGACAAAGAAAGTGTGGGCTGTCAGATCTTGATATGTCAAAACCGACAGGAGAGTCCATCATATATGTGTGTGTGTATGTGTTTGCATATGTCAGTGCCAGTATGTATGTTACTATACCTCCTTGCTTTGACATCATGAAATAGTAGTAAATGTGTGTCACTGTCATACAATCAGTGTCCTTATATTCTATGAAAATGTATCTGGTTATCGGGAAATATTATCTTGCTGGGGAAACAAGTAAGGGTTAGTTAGGGATGACAAAAGGGGCATCTGGCTGTAGAAAATCTGCCTCAAAAAATTCTGTCCAACCCATATAAGCATGGAAAAGTCTAATGTTAAAAAACAAATTCACACTGACAACAGTTTGCCTGGATGTAGTGTTCAGCAAGTAAATCATATTAAATTTTTCAACATGAGAATAAGTAAAGCAAAGCCATTAAGAAGTTTGTTTTGTAGCTAGTTATTTAGAGTTTGAGCTCACTGCATGCTGCCTTAGGCAAGTGTCTTCAACTGCAGCTGTAAGTTGACCAATATCTCATAGGTAGAATTTGGTGGATGAAAACTGTGCAGAAACAGTATATACATATATCATCATTTAACATCCATGTTCCATGCTGACATGGGTAAGATGGACCGACAAGATCTGAAAGGTCCTAGGACATTTTGCTCCTATATCTCCTTTGGCACGATTTCTATGGCTGGATGTGTGTCTGTTGTCCCCACCACACACACCCACACTTGACAACTGGTGTTGGTTGGCTTACATCTCTGTAACTTACCAGTTTGGCAATGAGAACAATAGAATAAGTACCAAGCTTAAAAATAAAATACTGGGGTTGATTCATTTGACTGAAAATCCTTCAAGACTGTGCCCCAGTATGGCAAGTCTAATGAGATTCAACAATCCCACATTGTGCTTTTAGAATCTCAGTTTTGCAGAGATGGGTGGGTTTTCTTGAGAACTGTAGATCGCCAATCATCCTGATCCTCTGTCATCTCCTCCACAAAATTCAAAATCTTTGGATAAGTTTCCACCACTTCCTTTATGGCTTCCTGAGTCTCCCGCTTCCAAAAGCACCATCCACATTAAGTGATCAGCCCTTCTTTATACAGTTGTCCTTGTCCATATGCCCCATATCAGCATAGTCTCCTTTCTTTCACACTATATCCAATTCCTCTCATACACCGGTTTTTCTCTCCATACATTTATATTTTGTCATTCATGCACACACTGCACATCCAACAGACCGTGCTAGCTTTATTTCTACTCTCCACAAATCAACACACATTTTCACATCAAGAATCTTGCAAAACAAATACATAAACATGTGTATATATACGTATGTATGTGTGTGTGTGTGTGTATATACATTTGTGTGCAGTGTGTTTTTATATTGACCAGTGTTCTCCTCTCCCTGACAAAATTTAATTTAATGATTCAATAAATATCAGACTGAAATATAGAGACCACTTTGTCTGAAACTCTTGATGCCCTAGCATAGCCTCAGTCAATTGATATAGTGTGTATGTGTGTGCATTTGTATATATACAAAAATATACAGCTATTAACACACATACACACATATATATCTGTTAATTGTAATTATATAACTACCAAGCTACTAATGATTGAGTTTAATTGTTATTCCTTTTATTTTCAACCAGCAACTGTTCACATCCATCTTTTGTAACAGATACATAAACAACAAAATGTAAGTTGTCATGATCTAATGCCATGTCCTACTTCATCATGACTTATAGAATTTATCTCTGCTGCTCTAGTAACCATTCTAGTCAAGAACACCATTATCTATCATTACTTAATAATAAACCTGAACACACCCAAAGCACTACTTCACAAGGTTCAAAAAAAAAAACAAAAAAAATAAAGACTTGTTCACAAACCCATTCTTCAACTGCAATCCCTGAACATATAACAAAGAAAACATACCAAAGCAAATAAGACAAAAAAACTTGTGGTTGACCATGTCCAAACTATGAAATTAAACATTAAAATGAACCTGCAAGGGAACTTCTAAAACTGTTGTTCTGAACCGTTTTTTTGCCCCATGGACCCTTCTGATCCCTATTTTACTCTACTGCCTCGCCCACACCCTTAGCCATTCAATGGATATAAAAAAAATTCTACTGCATCTTTATAATTAAATATTATTAGGAATTGTATAAAGAAGAATTAAATATTGTGGAAATATAAGCAAATTATTGCATATAAAATTTAACAATAAAATTTTTCACGAACACCCAAGGGCCATATGGACCTTGATTGAGAACCGCCGCTCATTTGACCTGCTAGAAATAGCAGCCACACCTCTTTCAAGTCACTCCCTACCGTGTTGGAAAAAATAGAAGACACACTGAATATAGTCCTAAATACATTGTCATTGTTCTAATGTCCATACCTGCATGGGTTGGACAAATTTATTAAGAGAAGTTTTCTAAGGTTGGATGCCCTTTCTGTCACTAATCTTTAACCTGTTTGCATTATATGTCCAGCAACATATAATCCAAAGACATTCCAACCATGATCATCCTATTTTATTTCCATCTAAGATGATGCTATCTTTTCTTTTTTTATTATTCAACTGTTTTAGTCATTAGACTGCAGTCATTGACACAAGTGCAGTTTTTTGCTGCTTTTGCTGAACCACCAAATTAGAGACATAAACACACCAACCAGCTGTCAAGTGGTGGTGAGAAACAAATAGACACAAAGGCACACATTTTTGACGGGCTTCTTTCAGTTTCTGTTCACGAAATCCACAGACAAGGCCTGGCTGGTCCAGGGTTATAGAAGACACTTGCTCAGGGAGTCACGCAGTAGGACTGAACCTGGAACCATGTGGTTGGGAAGCGAACTTTTTACCATATAGCCACACCTGTGCCTATGTGATCCTTCTTGTTTTAAGATGGAAGGACATAAGATGAGAGAGCTTTGGCAGCTGTTTTAAGCAAGTTAGCAGCTCCAACAAGTTGTTTGCCAGGAAGAAATCTAAAAATGGCATAGTTTCTGTGAACAACGTATGAATTGCCACTGAAAGAACTGCATGTTTTTTTTCTCCAGGCAAAAGTGATGGTCTTATCTGTTTAACCTTATGCCTGGTCTGAGGCACCTTTAGCCAGATTTCAAGTCTGAGTATAACTTCCGTTTACTAGTCTTAGTGATCCTGAAAAAGGGTCATGGATATTGCTCCTCCCCTTCTGACTAAAGCATAATGAAAAAAAAAAAATTTTATGTGCACTTCTCTATCATTTCTAAAACAAAGCTGGAATCCATGCAAAACCATGTATGTATAAAGTGCACTTCATGTTCATTTAGGCTAAACTGTAGAAACTGTTGTTTCGGTTTGTTGTTAAAAATCCCTGTATTTTGTGGGGATAGGTTGGAGGAGGGGGGGGGTTAATTTTTTTATTATTTTTAACATATTCGTTATCTCCGACATGTAAAACTTAGAAATCAGAATAAACATTTTCAGAAAAATGCATTTTTCATGGTGAGATGCGATTCTGCATTAGCCCCCATTGCGGACTTACGAAAGAGCATATGGACTTACTGATAAGTGGATTTTTTTTCTTTTTTCAAAAAAAAAAAGAAAAAGAATAAAAATTGTGGTAATCTTTAAAGAAAATTATCAATAAGGACTTTTGGTGTCTACAGCTTAGCCGGCGTTAAAATGTCTTTCAGAAATTTATCAAAGTCGAGCTTAAAAACCACAAAGCTTTAGACAAAACCAATCAAGATTTTTTTATCCGGCTTTCTAGATAAAATAAAATTATTATACACTGAAAATAGGCCTCAGAAATTTAAGACACTAAAAGTTACGAAATTAGACTCCTGAAATATTAAGGATTTTTTTTTTAATACATAAAGAACTCCGTTCACGGGATCTTCAATCAAAATAATTATTAAAAATAAAATTGCTACTAATTCCCATAAGAAAAACAATTAAGTCAATCATGCAAATATTGAAATCCAAGTCAGCCCTGCAAGAACGGATTTATAATTAAACCATTCTACTCGTGACCACCCTGTCCTATCGCATTGTGCTTTCCCTTTTTAACTGAAAACATTAAGGAAATTAAGTTGGTAATTCTTAGCAGGTCGGGTGATCACGTATAAAGCTTTCCGTCAACTCGAACCATGCGAATTAATGTGGTTTATTTAGGTTGTGTGCCTTCTTGCTTAAAGTTTAGGCAACAAACACTTAAAGGGCTACCAAAATAGGATTTACTCATCCTGTCGACAAATAAGTGTTGGTTTTGTTATTTATTCATTAATTCTTGGCTCCTATTAAAATAAAACACATTCACACACGCACACGTAATACACGTCAACATTAGTTTTCGAGTGGAAGGTTCGAGAAAGTGGCATTCGCATTAGGTTGAAGTAGCTCTCGTAAATTTGCGAATACCATGCAAATGGAAGCAGAACGGTGCTTCAAAGAAGACTGACAGGCATTTTGGGGAATAAACTGGCAAATTTTGCGTGTTTCTATGACGTCAGCCAAGCATCTTAATATACTCGGACTGCAAATTGGGGTGAGATAGTGGAATGGCCAGTAAACCAGTGGGCAGCAGAGAATTTGGTTTTAAGTGTAAGGGAGGAAAAAAAAGGGCACACACACACATATATATATATATAGTGCAAAGATTCTAAGTTAAAAATACGCACACATGTGTTGTGTATTAGTGGATATGTGTGCATGAGTGTGTGTGTGTGTATGTATGTATGTATGTGTGTGTGTGTATATATATATATCTATATATAAAATTTAATAATAAGGGTAGAAATTGATATATTTATAAAGAGCCAGTTAGCTTTTTCATGCTCCCTGCAGTAAACTGTTTAGGTATATACACACACAAACACGCGTTAAGTGTGTGTGTATATATATATTCTATCTTCATTTAGGCTAAACTATAAAAACTGTTGTTTCGGTTTGCTGTTAAAATCCCCGTATTTATACAGATATATATACACTTTTATATACATTTTATAGACCTACATATATATGTGTGTGTGTAGACACGCACATACTGTTGTGTCATTTGTGTATATATGGCGTTAGCAACATATGTATAAATTACGCTCCGCTCAAATATGGTACAACCAAAGGAGCAAGTATGTAGCATTTACCCTCCAATACAATACATAACCAACTACTAAACTTATACTAATTCTGTACAAACAACAAATTCAGTTCAGTATAAAATATGGCTTTTTCGAAAATCCATTTCAAAATATCTATATATAATATAGTTTGGGTTTATAAATGAAATGTGAAGAATATATGCCTCGCTGGATTTCTTGGGAATCTCTCTAACTTCCTCTGTGTGTATAAATATATATATAACATTATTCGAAAAAGAAAACTCTAGAAAAACACGAAATTCGTTTTTCAAAATCAGTATGGGGGTTGTATTTAAGTAACCTGTTTCTTCGACGTACGTACAATGCTTTTGTTATTCCAAAATTATAAATAACATGTGTAATAGTATCATAAATAAATTTAAGAATAGCAAACTTTAAACTGTAATAGAAATATTCTGTAACCACATTTTTATGGTTGAAAAAATAAGGGTGAAAGGAGCTCCTCTGTCTAAGAGACATTCTCTCTTGTATGTATGTATGTATATCTATGTATGTATGTATATATATATATGCAGCACGTGTGTTTAATATCAGTTAATAAAAAAGGTATGGAGCGAGGTATCTACACACTCACAAGTTCCAACAAGTTATAATCCTCACCTGCAGCTTCAGCCATGTTATCATTTCCTGAAAATGAAATCAAAACCAACAACAACAAAACCTTTTGCAACTGACACAGGAGAGTTCCACTAACTTCAACACAGAAGATTTCTACGCACACACACTTTCTCTTTCTCATCTTTTATGTATGTGTGTGTGTGTGTATTATTCTTATACAAGAATGTTGTTGACAGTGAAATAATAAATTTGTACCCTACAAAAGTATCAAGTAACCCATCAAAGTTGTTTTTTTATTATAACTAAATATAAAAACAAAGATCGATATACTCTTTTATTTGTTTCAGTCATTTGACTGCGGCCTTTAGTCGAACGAATCGACCCCGGGACTTATTCCTTGTAAGCCAAGTACTTATTCTATCGGTCTCTTGTCAAGCGAGGGTGGGAGGACAGATACACACAAACATATACCATCATCATCATCATCGTTGTCGTCGTTTAACGTCCGCTTTCTATGCTGGCATGGGTTTGACTGAGGACTGGTGAGCCAGAAGGCTGCACCAGGCTCCAATCTGATTTGGCAAAGTTTCTACAGCTGGATGCCCTTCTTAACGCCAACCACTTTTACGTGCCACCGGCACGAGGGCCAGTCAGGCGGTTTTGGCAACTACCACGCTCAAATGTTTTTCACGTGTCACCAGCACATGTGCTGGTAAGGCAACGCTAGCAACAATCAAGCTCGAATGGTGCTTTTAACGTGCCACCGGCACGATATATATCTATATACGACGGGATTCTTTCAGTTTCCATCTACCAAATCTACTCACAAAGCTTTGGTTGGCCTGCACGCAGTGGGACTGAACCCAGTACCATGTCGTTGGTAAGCAAGCCACTTTTCTTCTTTTAAATTGCCATAAAGGCATTACATAGAGGGGGACAGTACAACACATGTGGGGACATATAACAATTAAAATAAAAATATGATGCTATGAATGACACATGAAAAACATCAAAATCAAAATATTAAAATAATGATACATGAATGATAAATGGGAAATGAGAATATGAAAAGTGTGTTACCTTACACTACCACTCGCCACCTCTGAGTCCTGAGTCCTCTTTAGTCTTTGATCTAGTCTTTCATTTACTGATTTCCCTATCGTTGAGTGACAACACTCTCTCCTCCATGTAGACGTAACCTTTTCACCTGGGGAGGGGTCTTGTAAATTTTGTGGTGTCTGTTCTTTTTTTTTCTATGGGGAAAGGGGTGGGTGGGTTTGGTGCCTGTATGGGAAGGGTGGGTTTGAGTGGTCTTGGGTGGGATGGAGTTGGTCTGGGGTCCCACATCACACTGACTGTTCTTCCTCTTCTTTCTCTTTTTTCCTTTTATTCTCTGTTACTGTCCATTCATCCTCCTTGTTCCTTCCATCCATCTGTACTTTCTCCTTTTTCTCCTCCGTCTCCACCACCGCTTCTTCTGCCGTTTTCCTCTGCAGAGGGCAGTGCGCTCTAATGTGTCCCTTTTGGCCACATTTAAAACATCATGGAATTCTGCCCTCCACCCACACTCTCAACACAATCTTTCCCAACGTCACCGTCTCCGCCAAACTCTCCAATTGCCTCTCCTCTGCCTGTATAATGGACTCCTCATTTGGACAGTGTTTTTCCTCTCCATCTTCCGTCCTCCGTTTCCTTGGCTTGGAGGACAACTACCTCCTCCTCACTTCCAATGAGGACGGCTGCTGCAACCCAAGCCACTTCTATATCGGGTGGAATTCCTTCAGCTTAGAAGTCTTTCTTCCAAGGTATGTGGGTAGAAGTACTATTTCCTCCATTTTGACAGTTGCACTCGCCAGCCTCTTTGCCTCCTCCACTGTCCTAAACTGGACAACCACCATCCCATATCCATTTCCTTTCGCTGTGTATGTCACTTCCTTCGAAAGCTCCTTCAATGCTTCTTCTACTTTTTCCATCTCCATCCGCTCCACTTTCCTACTCTCCACTGAATACACCTTGTAGGTAATGGACTTCTTTTCCATATTTTCCATAACCCTTTTTGGGAGTAATAACTTTATGTCAACGCCCACCTCCTGTCATCTTACCCAGCTCCTTCAGTCCGGCTAGGTCCATATTCCTTTTCTTCACCTCTGCAGCCTCAGCAAAACTCTTTACTCTTTCCAAATGTTCGTCCATTCTATTTACTGCCTTAACGAGCTCCTCCTCCGCTGAGGACAGCTCATACTCGCTAAGGTCTGAATACATTTTCTCCACTAGTATAACACCCACTGACAACCACTGCCAAGCAGCTCAAAAAATCCCGTCCGAGTCTTTAAAAATCAACACAGCGAATAGACCGACACATGCGCCAGAAGCAAGCTTCTTACCACACAGCTATGCCTGGTAAGCAAGCCACTTACCACACATATATACATACATACATATATATATATATATATATATATATATATATATATATAGAGAGAGAGAGAGAGAGAGAGGGTATGAGAGGTACTGGTGTCAAGAAGACCCAAAGGTATCAGGTAATGCTGAGTAAGTGCTATGGACAGACTATAGTTAAGCTCCAGGTTCGGTAATGATACAAATGAGAAGTCCAACGTAGGTTGTGTATTAGCAAGCATATATATAAAAATTGACAGAATGAGATTAAAAAATCCAAGACTGTGAATAGTTTTCAGAACATTTATAAATAAAACGTCTTACAGTTGTTTCCAGGATATTTTATATGTCCCTTCATCAGAGATGGTGCGAGAAAATGTTTAAGCAATAGTTATTATAGAGAAGATATGAAATACAGAGTGAAGTGGAGGAATGAAAACAGACATGAGATACGTAAGGATATTGCATCTGCAGTTCCATTATTTAAGCAGTGTATATATAAGAGTGGTGTGTGTGTGTGTGTGTATACATATATATATATATGTACATAGTAAATCAAAAAAAAAACTGAAGAACAAACACAACAAAAAAAAACAATGCGTGGAACTGGTGCATGCAAAGTATTAGCGGACACTCTGGGAAGGAAAGAAAGGTAGTTTTACGCTTTGAGCAAAGCTCTTCTTCAGAAACAGAAGATGGGGTAGAGTCCAAGAGATAAAAGAAAGACGGAGGAAGAAAATCACCAATGATCCACACACACATACACACATACACACACACACATATACAAATTAAAATCCAGAAAATGGAGAAGTAGCATTAATATAATTTATTAACTGCAAAAATTCAACATGTTCACTTACAGCTCTTTCGATTTTGCGCAAAAGAATTAAATTCCAGTAATTAAAACATCTTATTGGACAAAATCTCAACAGACTGCTGAGATGTTTTGGAAGAGTAACATGTAATAACCTAACGATATGTCTTTTTTACTCCTCTGAGGAGATTTTTCCCAATAAAATGTTTTAAATACTGGAATTTAATTCTTTTGGGCAAAATTGAAACAGCTGTAAGTGAACATGTTGAATTTTTGCTGTTAATAAATTATATTAATGCTACTTCTCCATTTTAATTTGAATATCTATAAACCAAGATTTATATCTAAACCTATTATTTCAGGAATATTACTATTCACAAGAAAATAATAGGTAACAAACCAGTAATTCATTGGATATTTTCTATCCCTTAAGATGGTTTTTTTAACCTCTATTTAAATGTATATATATATAATTAGCACAAAGCCTTAAGGATGCAGTGAGCATCAACCTATTTAGAAATGAGAGCTAAAGTTTCAATTCAACTACCAGAAGGCACCAAAATAATAGAAAATAACACAGTATGCGAGGAAATGGACAAAGAATTAAAAAATATACCTATAAAGATTATGTTGTTCAGATGCTCATATACCATGGTTTCGGATGTTGGCCCAAGGACCTTAACCCTCCTCAGTATGGGTTACTGGGCAAAAGAAGTTCCAAATCCACCATGTTATAAATCCATTTGTGCTCTGGCTTGTTTTGTGCCAAAAACCAGCAATGCATGGTGCAAAGTATTTATGAGCAAAAATGATGTTACTATTATTAATACCATCTGTGGCAAATATTTTTAATTGATAATATTAACAACAGTAACATGGGCGGTTCACAGGTTACTGCTATTAATATTATCAATTAAAAATATTTGCCATAGATGCTATTAACAATAGTAACATCTTATTTTGAATGTAAGCATTTGAATGTTTTTGCTGCTTATACATACATACATATATATATATATATAAATGCCAATGCACATTGATAAGTGCTAATGCACAAAACTCGTACATTGTGGCACTCTTTTGCTTATGCTAAATATTAATAAAAGAATACATATACTCATATTTTGAGTTAAATTTTTCCTGCTTGCGTTACTATAACTGTACATACATACATGCATGGAGGCATGCGTACGTGCATGTGTATGTACTTCAATTTTTTAAACTCTAATACTTATTGTATTGGTTTCTTTGGTGGAACCACTAAGTTATGAGAATCTAACAAACTAACATTGGCAGTCAAGCACAAACATAAAGACATGCAAACATATATATAGGTAGACAGACAGATAGATATACAAATGTGCGTATATGTATATATATATATATTCTCTTTTACTTGTTTCAGTCATTTGACTGCGGCCATGCTGGAGCACCACCTTTAGTCGAGTAGGACTTATTCTTTGTAAGCCTAGTACTTATTCTATCAGTCTCTTTTGCTGAACTGCTAGGTTACGGGGAAGTAAACACACCACCATCGGTTATCAAGCGATGGCGGAGCGACAAGCACAGACACACAAACATATATATATACATATATACAATGGACTTCTTTCAGTTTCCATCAACTAAATCCACTCACAAAGCATTTGTCGGCCCGAGGCTATAGTAGAAGACACTTGCCCAATGTGCCACACAGTGGGAATGGACCTGGAACTATGTGGTTGGTAAGCAAGCTACTTACCACACAGCCACTCCTGCGCCCATATATGTATATATATATATATATATATATATATATATATATATATATATTTATAGACATGTGTGTGTATATATATATATTTATATGTATATATATATATATATATATACATACAGAGGGACCAGCTATCCGAGTTGATAGTACCAGGGTAGATAAAGCAATTAAGAGTATGAAGACCGGGAAAGCCCCCGGCCCATCAGGAATCACTGCAGAGATGCTCAAAATATCTGGCAGTGTTGGCTATAGCCTAGTCACCCGTATTACGAACCAGGTGATACACGAAGGAGTCATACCCTATGACTGGTGTAGCAGCATCATAGTCAACTGCTACAAAGGTAAAGGGGACGCTTTAGATACAAATAATTACAGAGGCATCAAACTGTTAGATCAGGTTAGGAAAGTTACAGAGAGGGTCATAGCCCAACTAATTAGGGAGCGAATCAATTTAGATGAGATGCAGTTTGGGTTCGTGCCAGGTAAAAGCACTACTGATGCCTTATTTCTAGTGAGACAGTTGCAGGAGAAATACCTAGCTAAGGATAAACCTCTGTACCTGGCTTTCGTTGACCTGGAGAAAGCCTTTGACAGGGTCCCCCGATCCCTTATCTGGTGGTCAATGAGGAAACTTGGGATAGCAGAATGGTTAGTGAGAGCTGTGCGAGCCATGTACAGAGATGCTGCCAGTAAGGTGAGGGTTGGAAATGAGTACAGCAATGAATTCCGGGTAGAGGTAGGGGTCCACCAAGGTTCCGTCCTCAGCCCCCTATTATTTACCATAGTCCTCCAGGCAATCACAGAGGAGTTCAAGACAAGTTGCCCCTGGGAGCTCCTCTATGCTGATGACCTTGCCCTAATTGCGGAGTCACTATCAGAACTAGAGGAGAAGTTTCAGGTGTGGAAGCAAGGTCTAGAATTGAAGGGCCTTAGAGTCAACCTAGCTAAAACCAAAATCCTAATAAGTAGGAAGGTAGATAAAACACAAACCCCTTCAGGTAGATGGCCCTGCTCAGTATGTAGAAAAGGAGTAGGTAGTAACTCTATAAGATGTACCCGGTGCAAGCTATGGACACATAAGAGGTGCAGCAACATCAAAGGCAGGTTAACTAGCAAGTTAGTTTTTGTTTGTGGCAGATGTTCAGGTGCAATAAAGACTGCAAACAAACAGGAAACAACTTCTATCTCATTCCAGGGTGAAAAACTAGAGGTAGTCGATAGCTTCCGCTATCTGGGTGACCAAGTTAGTAGTGGGGGTGGGTGCGCTGAAAGTGTAGCTGCTAGAATAAGAATAGCCTGGGCAAAGTTTAGAGAGCTCTTACCCCTGCTGGCGACAAAGGGACTCTCACTCAGAGTAAAAGGCAGACTGTATGACGCATGCGTACGAACAACCATGCTACATGGCAGTGAAACATGGGCTGTAACTGCTGAGGACATACGTAAGCTCGCAAGGAATGAAGCCAGTATGCTCCGTTGGATGTGTAATGTCAATGTGAATACCTGTCAGAGTGTAAGTATCTTGAGAGAAAAGCTGAACATTAGAAGCATCAGTTGTGGTGTGCAAGAGAGACGATTGCGCTGGTATGGACATGTGGTGAGAATGGAGGAGGATAGCTGCGTGAAAAAGTGCCACACCCTAACAGTTGAGGGAACCCGTGGAAGAGGTAGGCCCAAGAAGACCTGGGCTGAGGTGGTGAGGCAAGACCTTCGTACATTGGGCCTCACCGAGGCGATGACTACTGACCGAGACCTTTGGAAATGTGCTGTGCGTGAGAAGACCCGGCAAGCCAAGTAAGATCGTTGCCAGTGCCCCTGGACTGGTTCTTGTGCGGGTGGCACATGAGATGCACCATTTTGAGCGTGGCCGTTGCCAGTACTGCCTGACTGGCTCCTGTAGGATTTTCGAGCGAGATCGTTGCCAGTGCCCCTGGACTGGCTTGTGCGGGTGGCACATAAAAGACACCATTTCGAGCGTGGCCGTTTTCGTGCGGGTGACACGTAAAAGCACCCACTACACTCTCTGAGTGGTTGGCGTTAGGAAGGGCATCCAGCTGTAGAAACTCTGCCAAATCAGACTGGAGCCTGGTGTTGCCATCCGGTTTCACCAGTCCTCAGTCAAATCGTCCAACCCATGCTAGCATGGAAAGCGGACGTTAAACGATGATGATGATGATGATGATGATGATGATGATATATATATATCATCATCATCATCATCAATTAATGTCCGTTTTCCATGCTGGCATGGATTGAACAGTTTGACTGGGGACTGGCAAGCGAGGAGGCTGCACCAGGCTCCAATCTGATCTGGCAAGGTTTCTTCATCTGGATACCCTTCCTAATGTCAATCATTCTGAGAGTGTAGTGGGTGCTTTTTACGTGCCACTGGCACGGGAGGCAGTCAGGCAGCACTGGCATCGGCCATGTTCAAATGGTGCTTTTTATGTGCCACCAGCAGAGAAGCCAGTTGGGTGTATGGCATCAAACGCGTTCAGATGGTGCTTTTTACGTGTCACCAGCACAAGAGCCAGTCAGGGTGGGGGTGGGGCATCAACCACATTCAGATGGGACTTTTTATGTGGCACCGACACGGGGAGCCAATCAGGCAGCACTGGCTTCAATCCACGCATGAATGGTGATTACAGTGTGCCATCAGCACAGGAGCCAGTCAGGCAGCACTGGCATCAGCCACATCTACAATTTCCATTTGATTTCGATTTGATTGAGTTTCTGATTGTGATTTTGATTTTGATTTTATTTGACTCATTAGGTCTCCTCAAGCACAGTGTGTCACCTGACAATTCAAAGATACCTTTTAAATGGGCTGATTATGTGACACTGGTATAGGCTACAGCTGTAATCTCACTTTACTTGCCAAGTCTTCTCAATCACAGCATATCTCCAGAGGTCTTGGTCTCTTGTCATTGCCTCTGTGAGGCCCAACGTTCGAAGGTTGTGCTTCGCCACCTCATCCCATGTCTTCCTAGGTCTCCCTCTTCCACAGGTTCCTTCCACTGATAGGGAGTGATACATCTTCACACAGCTCTCCTTATCCATATGCAGCACTTGACCAAGCCAGCACACACCACATCTGATGCTTCTTATGTCCAACATTTCTCTCAGAGTGCCTACATCCTGTTGTGTGTGCACACTGAAATTATACATACAGTGGATCATACTAGCTTCATTTCTTTCAAGCCTACATGTGTCCTCAACAGTCATGGCCCATGGCCCATGTTTCACTGCCGTGTAGCATGGCAGTTCACACACAATGCATCATACAGTCTGCCTTTCACTCTGAGCAAGAGACCCTTTGTCACCAGAAGTAGGAGCTTTCTGAACTTTGCCCAGGCTATTCTTATTTTAGTGGCAACACTCTCAGAGCAACCCCCCCCCCCCCATCACTACAGAGTTGGTCACCTAGGTAGTGGAGGCTATCGACTACTTCTAGTTTTTCCCCCTGGCATGTGATGGAATCAGTTTTCTGAGCATCTGCGGTGTTTATTGCTTCGCACACAAAAACTATCATCCTGGTTAACCTTCCTTTTATGTTGCTGCACCTCATGCATCCATAGCTTACACTGGGTACATCTTATGGAGTTTCTACCTACAGACAGAGCAGGGCCATCTACTTGAAGGGGTTTGTGATTTGTTCACCTTCCTACTTACTAGGACTTTGATTTTTGCAACATTGACTCTAAGGCCCTTTGATTCTAAACCTTGCTTCCATACTTGAAATTTCTTCTCTAGTTCTGGTAGTGATTCAGCTATGAGAGCAAGGTCATCAGCATAGAGGAGCTCCCAGGGGCAGCCAGTCTTGAATTCTTCTATTATTGCCTGGAGGACTATGATGAATGAGGGGGGCTGAAGACTGATCCTTGGTGAACCCCTACTACCCAGAATTTTTCACTATACTCATTGCCAACCCTTACCTTACTGACAGCATCCCTGTACAGCTCTTACTAACCACTTGTCTATCCCTAGTTTCCTCATTGGAAACATTGGAAACAGATAAGGGATCGGGAGACCCTGTCAAAGACTTTCTCCAAGTCAACAAAAGCCAAGTATAGGGGTTTATTTTTTGACTAGGTATTTCTCCTGCAGTTGCCTTACTAGAAATGTAGCATCAGTGGTGCTTCTACCTGGCACAAAACCAAACTGCATCTCATCTAGGCTGAACCTCTCCATGACCTTCACCTGATCCAGCAGTTTGATACCCCTGTAGTTATTTCTATCTAAAGCAATTGTAGCAATTGACTATGGTGCTGCTATACCAGTCATTGGGTATGACTCCTTTGTGAACTACCTGATTTACAACACGGGTGACTAGTCCATAACCTACACAAGCAGATATTTTAAGCATCTCAGCAGTGATTCCTGATGGGCCAGGGGATTTTCCTGACTTCATATCCTTAATTGCTTTATCTATCAGGGTGCTATCAATTCAGGTAGCTGGTCCCTCAACTGGGTCAACATTTGGCACACTCTCCTCCTCCCATTCATTCTCCACATTCAGCAGCCTTTCAAATTGGCTTCTCCAAGCCCCTTTCTTTGCAAAATCATTAAAAGCAAGTGCACCATCATCTATGCAAACACATTTTTCTCCTATGACATCACAATTTTCTCTCTTGCAATCCAAAATACTTCAGTTCTTTGGTCCAAACTTTTCTACTTCTCCCTTGGCTATATATACCTGTCTCCCAGCCTCCCTTCTGGCTATCTGGTACATTTCCCTCTGATAGCCCTGTCTATTGTATTATTCCACCACCACGTTACCCTAGGTCTAGAAGGGACTTGCACCAGCCACAGATTTGGTCTGTGGCACTCAGTAAGCTGTCACATAGCAATTTCCAGTTACCCTCTGTCACAAGTCTGTAGCTCCTCCTCCCTGTCATCAAATTTCTCAATGAGAATAACCATAAATCTTTGACCATGTGAAAAGTTCTTAAGCTTCCAAATCTCTTTTCTGGATTGGTATACTTCTTGGCATCCTTCTGGCCTCAAGTCTAAAGTCACTAATGACTAGTCTATACTGTGGGGTACATTCTTCACCAGGGTGTGTCTTTGTATTTAAGAGCAACCATACATCCCACTGTCTGGTGAGGATGAAATCAATTAGGCTTGCAGAGTTGCCTGATTGATAGGGTATCAGGTGGCTGTCTAACTTCCTGAAGTTGGTGTTGCAAATTAATAGGTTGCTTGCATCACAGAACTCCAGTAGCCTAGTTCCCTCTTCGTCATGGCCCCCATGAACACTATGGAAGAGACCAAATTACTATCCAACATGCCCATTAAAATCTCCAGCCACAAAGATGAGGTCGTTGCCACTCATCTTTGAGGTAGCCTGTGGAAGGATATCATAAAAGTGGTCCTTCTGATCATTTGGTAGGCCTGCTTGTGGGGCGTAGGCAGAGATAATTGTAACTATACTATTCTGCAAGACTAGCCTGAGCTTAAGCACTATTGCATACTCTAACTACCTCTATGACCTTATCCACCCATTTATCTGCAAGGAGTATGCTTACACCCCCTGCTCCATCACTGTTACCTTCCCACAAAAAATCTTATACCTATGTGCCTTGTCTGTTAAGACCCTGGCTGAAGCTCCTCTCCATTTTACCTCATGTATGCAGCATACATCATGTCTCCATTCAAGCATCTCTACAATCTCACTAGACCTACCTTTCAATGTACCTTCATTGACAGTGCCAACTTTAAAAACTGGGAAAGGAATGTGGGAGGAGGTATGGGAAGGGAAGATGTTATTTAGCACCTGAAAATAAGGTTTCCATGTTCGTTTGATAGACATGCTACACCTGTTCTCACTTTTGACCTGTCATCATTCAAACATTCAAGCATGTTAAAATTGTTGCCCCAACTGGGGGGGGGGGGGGTAGGAGTAAGTGTTAGTGGCATTGTAAGTATAAAGGTTATGAACATTGTAAATCTAAATATTATTGGTGATGCAGATATAAGAATAAATAAATAGAAGTAAAGATGAATATCAATATGCCAATGTTAGGTTAAGTAGGTGGGCTACTAAACTAGTTGTGTTAGTCCCTGGAAGAGAGAGGGGGAGAGGAGGGAGGCAAAATTGCAGGAATGATAGAAGACACCACCAGTGAGGGAGGGGGTTTCTGATGAGAGAAGAGAGATATGAGATATTGGTTGTGGGGTGGGAATGGGTGGGTGCACCACAAACAATCAAGGGTTATTTAAGAGATCGTACGAAAAAAATATGTAGCCAACATAGAAACACAGGAGGAAAAAAGAACTAAGGGTATTATAGAGATTTCATTTGGAAATTACATGAAAAATTAAGGAGAAAACTAAGGCTGAGAGAGAGAGATAGAGAGAGAGAACGAGATTAAGAAGTTATATATTGAAGAGTCAATTTAAATAATTGGCTTATGAAAGTACATATTAGTAATGAATGAATGAAAAGATTAAAAAAAACAAGAGAATATCTTAGCTTAGCAGTACCAATAGATACCAACACTGGAATGAGTTGCATGAAAGTCTGGGAGAGCACCAATAGTGATATGTATTTTATATATATGCTACGACTAGAAGTGGACATATTTTCCCTGGGCAATAGGGAATAGCAAAGAGAATAGCACAAGAAGCCAGTGAAAGGAAGGATTAAGAGGTAGTACGAAAAATATACATACATATATATATATATATCATCAACATTTGATATCAGTTTTCTATAATGGCATTGGGTGGATGATTTAAGAAGACTCAACAAGCCAGAGAACTGCACTGAGTTCCATCTGTTTTGGCTAAGTTTCTACTGCTGGATGCCCTTCCTAATGCTAACTACTTCACACAATGCAGTGAATGCTTTTTTTGTGGCATCAGCACTAGTGAAATTGCCATGTAACTCACAAAACTAAAAAACTTCTTTAGAGGAAGGTGACTTTATGCTAGGTATTGATAGGTCAAAGTATGATAGATAGAAAGACAGGAATTGGTTTCTTGCTGTAAAAGAGATACATGAATAATCTGCATTATATAAGAGAAGTAGGAGTAATTAGGGTGGAACTGGAAAGTGTGATAAAGTGTAGTGATGATAAGGTGTTAGGGTAACCCCCTCAAGGTATTAGAAGGTAAATAGAAGAGAGAGTGGAGGTAGAAGATCAGGCAGGGTGGTGGATAAAGTTTACAGGAGCACAGGAAGAGAGAGACTTGGTGAAGAGGTTAATGATGAACAAGGGTGGTAACACGGTTAATGCTAAATATATAAGCGGCTCAGGATTGGGGAAGTTGATGAGTGGCAGTACAGAAAAGTTGAAGGGCATTGAAATAATAATAAAACTGTGAGCATCGTAAGGATAAGAGACAAAGAGATAATGGGGGGGGGGGTAACAATTACAAGAATGTGAGGAGAGAGAGTGAGAGATGGAAGTCAGAGGAATGTATGAGGAAGTGCTGAAAAGTTCTTGTCTTTAAGGGTATCACTAAAGGCCTGGTTGGAGGCACCCTTCCAAGTTCTTTTACAGGGCTTAGAAAGACTGAAGGACTGCTGTGTGAATCTGAGAGGGGAATATGTTCAATAAAATCATAATTAACTGATTCTCCTGTATCTTCTTTTACTTAAAGCCAGGAACTTTTCAGCACCCCCTCATAAGAAGGTAACAAAGGTTGTGGTTGATGGCAGGTATGAGAAGTGGGGTGTCAATGGAATGTGGTTTAGAAGAGAGAGTGAGATTACTTGTGGCAGGTAAATGATTAATGGGAAATCAGAGAAGGGAAGGTTGTTGCTGAAAATGGGGGATAGATGTCAAAAGGAAGTGCTTCCAGAAAGGGAGGGGGGGTGAGATGAATGGAGGCACAAAAAGCAGACGAAATATGTAGTTCTGCTCCCATTTAATTACAACAGCAGAATAAGGCAGAAGAGTGATTGTGGGATGAGGGTAAGGTGGAGAAGGTATTGAGAGAGGGTTATTTCTGTGTCAACACATAAATATAATGCTTTGGGGACCTTAGTTTTGCTATGATGGGTAGGGTCTTCACAAACTCTGCATATTGCCAATTATCTTAGTCCTTTGTTATCTCCTCTGTGAGGCTCAACATCCTGTGATCAAACTTTGCCACATCTTCCTGGGTTTCCCGCTTCCACAGATTCCATCATTCAAACATATCATATCCCCATGCTAACTCAATCTCCTTTCCTGTACCTCTGACTCTGCTTAAGCTTAGTTTTTCTCTCAAAATATTGGTACCCTATCATTTGTGTACAGGAGTGGCTGTGTGGTAAGTAGCTTGCTTACCAACCACATGGTTCCGGGTTCAGTCCCACTGCGTGGCATCTTGGGCAAATGTCTTCTACTATAGCCTCGGGCCGACCAAAGCCTTGTGAGTGGATTTGGTAGATGGAAACTGAAAGAAGCCCGTCGTATATATGTATATACTAGCAGAAATACCCAGCTTTGCCCGGGTTAAAGAGAATAATGAAATCTAAAAACGCTGTCTAGACTACGCAACCCTCAACTGTTAGTAGCTACGATACCATATTTCTACATTAATAACTCTCCAATGCATGCCAGCATGGAACATAGACATTAAGTGGAATGCCAGTCTCTCATCTAGGAGGGCCTTGAAATCAATGTTACCAACTGGGGACTATGTGTGTCACAGTGATAATAAAAAGACCCAAAGGAGGTCTGCAACGAAATAATTTTACTCAACACTTTGCAAGTGAATCAGTGGAGGCAAAGATGCGTCTCATTTACTTGACAATTTATGCACCACATTGCAGAAATCTGTACCGTTGAATTACAAATAATGCTCATCTGTTATGTTCGGGTTAAAATTTCATCAACATCAAAAATATATGAATTTTGATGGGAGTTATGGCCGTTATACATAGAATATAATTTCCAAATTTCATAAAGATTCGTTCAGTACTTTTGGATAAGAAAACAAATGACTAATGTGTGTGTTTGTGTGTGATGGGTGTATATATGTATAGATATCTGTATGCATGTGTATATATATATATATATATATGTGTGTACATATTACATGTACATCTATATATATATACATCTACACATATGTATACATATACATGTATGCATATAGATCTATATCTATATCTATATATATATATATATCTATGCATATACGTGTACATATATATATGTATACATATACATCTCTTTCTCTCTCTCTGAAACTATCTGTCATTACAGTATCGAAATGTGATTGTTTCAGTTAGTGGAATAACGTGTACATATACATCTATATGTATACATATACATCTCTCTCTCTCTCTCTCTGAAAGTATCTGTCGTTACAGTATCGAAATGTGATTGTTTCAGTTAGTAGAATAGTTTCATTTTTAAAGTGAAAGTATTTGACAGGAGTGTTTTTGTTTCACTTTTGACACGTAATACTTAAATAGTGGAGGAGATATTATGTTGCCGTGGGCTTGAACTCTGCAAGAAGTTAAACATTTTTTTTGACTAAAACACAACTGGAACCCTAAGTAAGGCATGTGTAAAATTTGAATGAAATTGGTTGCGTAGTTCTCGAGTTTTAGGGATTCACACACACAGACAGACACACATTCTCATTTTTATATATATAGATATATATATATGTGTGTGTGTGTGTGTTTGTGTGTCTGTGTTTGTCCCCCTAGCATTGCTTGACGACCGATTCTGGTGTGTGTTTATGTCCCCGTCACTTAGCGGTCCGGCAAAAAGAGACTGATAGAATAAGTACTAGGCTTACAAAGAATAAGTCCCGGGGTTGACTTGCTCGACTAAAGGCGGTGCTCCAGCATGGCCGCAGTCAAATGACTGAAACAAGTAAAGAGTAAACATTGCAAATCTGGTGGAGTATGCTTGCTTTATTTCTTTACAGTTTTCCCAATGAATTACTACCATGAGTATTACCTACTATATCTCAGAACCTAGCAGCATATCAGTTGTTAGGCATGTTAATGTTCCAAGTTTGCTTGCAAATCCAGCTGCATTGAGTTAGTCAAAATGCCTGAATGTAGACTGCAAAAGGCTGTTTTCTATTCTGAGCTGCAAATGGAGGGTGCAGTATCGGTGCACCACACAAAACATTCAAAGATGCACCAAAAGATCCTTGAAAGATTACAAGACCAATCTCAGTTCATATGAAGATCTTGCTTGAGACAAGTTTGCATGAAAGATGCTAGCACCAGGGGCTAAAAGACTTTTGAATCTTTCAGAATCTCTGTAGCAGGGGCCAATAGGGAAGATTACAAATTACACCCATAACAAGCCTAGTATAGGTGAACATCAGTGTGTGATCTGGTAGAGAAATACAACAACAAAGGTTCTAGTTGATCTGCCCAATGGAACAGCCTCCTCCTGAAATTAAAGTGCAAGTGACTGAGCACTCCACAGACACATGTACCCTTAATGTAGTTCTCAGGGAGATTCAGCATGACACAGAGTGTAACAAGGTTGACCCTTTCATTTACATGCACAAAACATTTTTGCCAGCTGAGTGGACTGGAGCAATGTGAAATAAAGTGTCTTGCTCAAGAACACAATGCATTGTCAGGAATTGAGCTCACAACCTTACGATTGTGAACTGAATACCTGTACCCACCAAGCCATGTGGTTTCACTTCTCTACTAGAATAGGACTTCTTGGTCACAGCAAAATACTTCTCTACATATTTATTTGTGTTATTTTAATTTTTTTCTGTAGCTGCTAGGTCATTGTCACATAAAGATGACAAATGAATATAACTTATTATCTATATGAGAAAGAGAGGAAGTAAACAGCAATAAGTAGAGAAGAAGAGGAGGAAGAGAGGTATAAGGAGAGACTGGAAGGTTTTTGAGAGCAATAAAAAATAACCAACAATAAAAATTTTGATAACTGCGTAATACTATTACTGCAAACAAACAAACAAATTCATTCATTAAACCCATGCGTTTATTTTTACGGAACTGTTTGTGTGTGATTTTGTATTCAAAGGCATGTTTGTCTGACTGAATTTTAAGTGACTTATACTTATCTCCAAGTGTTATATGTGTCATATACACATGTACACAATTGCATGTTGTGACTCACAACTTGCTCAGGTGGCATCAGAGGGAAAAGAATCTAACATGTGAAATGGTCCCCAAATTATACAGGAGGACAATAACTTGGGACTTGGGACAGTGTTATTTCAGATAGGAATTTTCAGTTATATGCTCTTCCTGTTACCAATCTTTGTTTGTCTATATAAGGGAATTATTTATTCTACAGTTCTTTGAAAGTGTAGAGAAACAGTCATATTGTTAAGAATGAGTGCTAACATAAACATCACTTTGCTCAAGTGGTGACAAGCATGGAATATAAACATTCACATTGATTGTGGCTGTCAGATACATTTGTTGTTTTTGTTCTCATTTATTTTAATCCTTTCCAATGTTATCTGATTGAACACAAAAAATATTTTTATCATCATCTTTTATGGCTTTTTTTCATAGTTCTATTCTTCCTCTACAATTTTTGTTCATAGTTTTTGAAATTTGAATAAATTTTACCTCTTTTCAGATATATGACAACAGAGTGCCAAGCAGAAAAAATATGAAGTTTTCACACATACATTTTAATATTTCACTCAGGCATTGTGATACTAATAACCTGGTGTAGGGCTCAATATATGTATGCTTCTGAACAAAGCATTAGTTGGGTACAGAGTGGCAATAAGAAAAGAGATGACAAAGGAATAACTGAATTATCTTACAGTTGTTTCCACTATATGATGTTATGAACTCATAGTCAAATGCCCAAGAAACACTATATAGCAATGGTTCTCAACCAGGGTCCATAAAAGATTTTGTTGTAAAAATTTATCTATAATAAATTGGTTATACTTCTACAATACACAAAATATTTTAACACTGTTTTTGTACAATTCCTTATATTCTATTATAAATATATAATTTTTTAAACACTGCTTTACAGTTTCATCAGAGCTTCTATCTATATGTATCATCATCATTTTAATACCCATTGTTCCAGGTTTGTATGGGACAGAGTTTATCGAGGCAGATTTTCTATGGTCAGATGTCCTTTCTGTTGCCAACCTTCACCTGTTTCCAAGCAAGATAATATTTCTCTATGGTCAGACATGGAAGACTGGAAATAAACATTATTTGTATGACAGTGATACTCATTTACAACCATATAATGTCAAGACAAGGGTACACACACACGCACACAATGAAGTAAAACAAAGTCATCATCATTGTCATTTTAATGTCCACTTTTCTAGACTTGCATGGGTTAGAGAGAATTTTGTTGAGGTATATTTTCTATAGCTGGTTGCTCTTCCTGTCGCCAACATTTATCGCTTTCCTAATAAAATAGCATTTCCTTATGAGCAGACATGTTTCGATGCATGCATGCTAAAGACAGTAACACACACATACATACACACATATGATGGGTTTCTTTCAGTTTCTATCTACCAAATCCACTCATAAGGCTTTGGTCAGCTCAGGGCTATAGTAGAAGACATTTGCCTAAGATGTCATACAGTGAGATTGAACTGAAAACCGTTAGGTTGAGAAGCAAACTTCTTACCGTACAGCCACACCGGCACATATAACCACCCGTCATCAGAAATAAGGTAACAAGAGTTAGGGACATTAGTGGTGTAACTGAATTTTTATGGTTTTACTCAGTGGTTCCCAAAATGAGTGGTACTGCCCCTCTGGGGGTGGTGGAAAAATCCAGGATGAGGTGGGGTATTGAAATGTAGGGTGATAATGGATGTAAACACAAAAAAATAATGGTTAATTAGGTTAAGTCTTATTTGTGAAATACAGTTATTTTGCAGAAAGTGGTTTATGTTTGTGGTAGTGAGTGGGGTGTGTGTGCTTTGAATGCAGCCTGAGTGCCAAGGGGGCAGCAGCCTGTAAAAGTTTGGGAACCATTGGTTTCACCCATTAGCATTTGAACCAGTCATATCTGGCTCAAATATTCTACCTCTTTAATGTTTAAACTAGCTAGACCTGGCCTCTCATTCCTACCCTACAATGTCATTCTAAAAATAAACACATCATCAAAAACTCAAAGCTACAAAATAATGTACGATTAATTGAAAACAATGTGAATAAATAAATATTACATTAGACATGGAAACCTGAATGTGAAAGGGTTAAATGGGGTCTCAGATCTTCTCTCTAGAGGTTTGCTGCTTCCTAAAGTTCTCATCTCAAAAACAAAAAGACACTTACATGGAAAAAAGACACAAAATACGTAAATCTATAGAAATTAACATTTCCAAGGCAAAATTTTTAATTTTCATAATTTTTTTTTAAAATTCAAATATTCTTGATGTATTTTATTTTATATACAAAATGATGCAAAAATAATCCAGTTTTGTAAATTCAGTAAAAATTTCTTCAATATCAAAACATCTATGTATATGATATATCTATATATATAACAGACACACACACACAAATCCTTTCCTTGTTTGAATTAAATTTATTGGTTTCTTTATAAACCTAATATTTATTCCTCCATTCTATCACATAACTCCAATATAATAGATTTTTGGAAGGTTATGATTGTAAACATGCCCACAATCTGATAAATACCTTGACATTATATATATATATATATATATATATATATATATATATATTGATAGAAAAGGTAAGACAACAAAAGAAAGAAAGAGACCTTGATATTATGTAAATAGAGGAATTTATCTGTAAATAATATGTGACAATTATTCGGTAGCCATGATACACACACACACAAACATATATGTAACACACACATATATATATATACAAATATTCTATAATTATATACATGATTATAATCAGGGATCAGCTAATTGTTTCGCCATGCACTGATTTAGAAATAGGAGCTAAATGCCTTTTTTCTACTACCATAAAAGATCTCTGAGACAGTAAAGACACTTTTTTTACGTAAAAAAGTGTCTTTACTGTCTCAGAGATCTTTTATGGTAGTAGAAAAAAGGCATTTAGCTCCTATTTCTAAATCAGTGCATGGCGAAACAATTAGCTGATCCCTGATTATAATCATGTATATAATTATAGAATATTTGTATAAGTTTACCTAAAATGGTTATTTTTAATGTACTGACTACTTGGTAAAATTATTAGTTATTAATTAATTTATTGATTAATTATATATATATATATATATATATATATATATATACACATACATACATACATACACACACACACACACATATACAATATATTACACATATAATATATTATACATATAATATATATATATATCATAACAGATGTTAGATCTTAACATGAACCAATTTGGAGGTAGAAACATAGGAGTATTTTTAATTCAGTTGGATATTTGTGAAAAAGCCTAAAAACCAAAACATTTAAGAGGTAGGTTGAAGCAAAACAAAAAGTTCTGAGGATGCACCCCGACCATTTCCCCTGTCTCTGAACCCCAAATCCATTTCCTAACTCTTATTTTGTCAGACATAATCAAAGCAACATTAGAGGGATGAAGATAAAGACCAAGATTATGAAATGGTTGGAGTGGTGGGCAGAAGTGGCTTAAATACATCAGCTGTTTGTAGTCATCATTTGCATCACATATCATCATCATCATCCTCATCAGAGCTGTATTATTCAGTCATGTAGTTCTGCAGGCTGTTTCATTCAATAACGAGCTTGCCTTCAGTAAACAGATTATTAATGGCAGTCTGCAAGAGAAATTAAGAAAGGAAAACATCGAAAATGAGAGATTTAAAAAAAATTTTTAATTTTCGAATTTGGTAACATTTTAATTTTGACAGGAAACGAATAGGCAGGGACACACAAGCATAGAATAAACCCCTCAGTGTAATGGGTCCTGATTTAATGGAATGAATACTAACAATAATGCTTTCAAATGTTGGCACAAAATGTAGCAATTTTGAAGGAAGGAGGAAATCAATTACACCAACCCCAGCACTTAACGACAACTACTTATTTAATCTACCCAACGAGAATAAAAGGCAAAGTCAAAGTTGGAAGTATTTGAGCTCAGAATGTAAAAATCTGGAAGAAATGCCACTCAGCATTTTGTCTGGAGCAATAACGACTCACCGCATCCTCATCATCATCTTTAATGAATAATAATCTTTTCTACTACAGGCATAAGGCCTGAAATTTTTAGGGAGGGGTTAAGTTGATTACATCGATCCTGAAAGGATGGAAGGCAAAGTTGGCCTCAGTGGAATTTGAACTCAGAATATAAGGATAGATGAAGGCATTTTGCCTGGCATGCTAATGATTCTGCCAGCTAGCTGCATTACCTTAATGAATAATTATAATAATTCTTTCTACTGTAGGCATAATGCCTGAAATTTTAAGAAAGGGAAGTAGATGATTGCATCAACCCCAGTGCTCAACTGGTACTTATTTTATTGACCCCGAAAGGATGAAAGGCAAAGATGACCTTATTGGAATCTGAACACAGAACATAAAGGTAAAATTTTGCTAATATTTTGTCCAATATAAGGCAGCAAGCTGACAAAATTGTTAGCATACTGGGTGAAATGCTTAGTGACGTTTTGCCTGTCTTCACGCTCTGAGTTCAAATTTCACCAAGGTTGACTTAGCCTTTCATCCTTTTGGGGATCAATAAAATAAGTACCAATTAAGTATTGGGGTCAATGTAATTGACTTACACTTTCCCTGGAAATAGCTGGCCTTGTGCCAAAATCTGAAACCAATATTTTGACCAGCATACTAATGATACATCCAGCTCACCACCTTAATGAATAATAATAATAATAATAATAATAATAATAATAATAATAATAATCCTATCTACTAAAGGCACAAGGCCAGAAATTTTGGGTGAGAGGGAGAGTCAATTACATCGACTCCAGTGTTTGGCACCTAAAGGATGAAAGGCAAAATTAACCTCAGCAGAATTTGAACTCAGAATATAAAGATGGGTAAAATGCTGCAATGCATTTTGTTTAGCATGCTAATAATTCTGCTAGTTTGCCTTAATAACAACAACAACAATCTTTTCTTTTATTGGTCACAAGGGCTAAACACAAAACATAAAAAAGAAGTGGGGCTTAGCACAAAAACACATGTATACAATGAAAACATTAACGATTAATAACAAAATTTAAACAATAAAATTCTCCAAAAAGGAGTGTTCCACTCAGGGCCAACCAAGGACCCCCTCACACATGCTGGTTACCCCATTTGCCTAGGGCACCCCAGACAAGCACCTCTCTTTTCTTCATCTGCTCTGGCCAACAGGCATATGTTCAGTGTAGGCCCATCCACAAGGGCTATCCTTGCCACATTTACCCACCCTTCAACAAAAATACTGGGGGACAGCACTTCCCTCGCCACCCATACTTTCCTTTTCAAGTGTAACTTGAAAAACTTGATGAGGGCTTGGCTGAAAAGGAAAGCATCTATCTTCAGTCCTTTCAACCTCATCTACCACACTACCTTTTTTGCCATAGCCAACAAACAAAAGAAAACTGCCTGTCCTTCCTGGCCAAAGAAGGCAACAAGGCAATCCTTATGATGAATCTGATTGCTAACCAGATCTGTCCTACATGCAACAACAGCTGTTCGACAAAGTTTCACAGATCAGCAATGTTCAGATACTGGACGAGTGCATGCAGAATGGTTTCATTGCCCTGTGTGTATCTTAGACAGGTCTGTCTGACAGCACTTCCATGCCTATAGAACTTGCCTGAACTGACAGAGGCCTCTGCTAGTACCGCCAGGCCGATTTCTGGAAATTATCCATAGACCCCAGCCTGAAAATCCTCTAGAAGAGACCAGCTAATTGATCTTCCATGACACCCAGAGTTTCCCTGAGGATGTCATCATCTGGTTTATTGTTAACACAATGTTTTGGCTGATATACTCTCCAGCTTTCATCAAGTGTCTTGGGGAAATTTCAAACCTGGGTTCTCATTCCTAAGGTATTTTTCAATGTTGTTGTTGTTATTATTATTATTCAGATCACTGTCTGGAATCGAACTCGGAATCTTGAGATTAGTAGCTCATGTTCTTAACCACTATGCCATATGCCTGTGGGCAATTACGGAGTGAATAATCGGGTATAGCTAATCATGCATGGAAAAATGGAGACCACCTTCCCCTGTGGGATGAAGTTAAAATAATAGACAGAGAACACCACTGGAAAATACAAAAACTAAAAGAAGCAGCACATATGTTAGGACACAACAACTTCCTAAGCAGACTGAGTGCAGATATGAATAGCATATGGGAACTGGTATTAAAGAAGGATAGGAGAATATTAGATTTATAAGCCCTAGAACTCACTCCATAACTGCCCACGGGAATATGGCATAGTGGTTAAGGTTTCGAGTTTGATTCCAGGCAGTGACCTCAACAACAACAACAACAGCAGCAGCAGCAGCAACAACAACAACAGCAACAGCAGCAACAACAACAACATTGAAAAATACCATAGGAATGAGAACCCAGGTTCGAAATTTCCCCCAAGATACCTGATGAAGGCTGGAGGGTA
Source organism: Octopus bimaculoides (assembly GCF_046866305.1). Taxonomy (NCBI): domain Eukaryota; kingdom Metazoa; phylum Mollusca; class Cephalopoda; order Octopoda; family Octopodidae; genus Octopus; species Octopus bimaculoides. The sequence goes on from NC_142952.1 coordinate 22,091,115, forward strand.
TATCAGCCAAAACAAATATCCGTCAATTGTAAATAATTTAACTAATGTACATAGTTCCTCATCTCTTAAATATAGAACTGTAGTCATCATTCTTGCCTGCCACTGATCCCCTATAGAACTCCAATGTGGAACCACATTGCCCAACTGGTAGAGAGCTGTGAATGCTTGCTAACACTCCAGGTGCCAAGTTTCAGCATATGTCTGCGCATCATTAGCCATAGCATATATATATTTCTTAGCATATATATATTTCTCTCCATGTTTTTCTCCTTCTTTCTTTCTGTGTTCCTTTCTGTGGAAGAGCATAGGCTCGAAACGTTAAAGACTTTTTCACTTCCCAGTGTTATACTAATACATCTGTTAGTTTTCTACACCACCTGTCTTTGTCTTTTGTTTTTTTTTGTAAATTCTCCTTATATATATATATATATATATATATATATATAAACAAGATTAAGCATAACTTCATTGCTAGAAACACTAAACTCTCCACCTGCCATCATCTCATAAAAATACATAAACCAGGACCAAATTGAAAAATTAAACTGGTCTCCAGTATTAAGGGATCCTTTGATAAAATCTTATAGCTCCTATCAAGAATTCTTAAACCACTACTTCAAACTTTCCCAAGACATGTTGAAAGCTCCACAAGTCATTAACAGACTGAAAGACCTCAACCTTTCCCCTCTTAGAAAAAATAACTACTCTTTTAGTTTAAATATTGTTTCCCTATACACCTTTAACCCCATCCCTCTAGTTATCAGTATAATCTTCTCTCACAACCGTAACTACTTTGGACTTACAACTCAGATATTCTCAAACTGTTGACTATTATAATGAACAGCACCATCTTCCAGTTCTAAGACTCCACTTACAAACAAATCTCTGGACTGTGGCTTAGTTATTATAGCAGTGCTATCCTGTGCATGCAAAGCAACCATTTGCACACTACAGAGTAGAAAAGTTAGCTCGTACTGAGTTATGAGAGGTTGAGAAACACTGATGTAGAAGGGTTCCTCAATGTATCGTCTGTTCTAAGGTGAAAGATAAATGTAAACAAACACCAACCTGTCTTTGCATGACTTGCAGATTGGCTTCTGCTTTTTCTATGAGTTTTTCTACTTTTGAAGTCTCCATTTCTGATATATTTTCTCGGAAAGCATCTTTAGTTCTACGTAATGCATACATTCTGTGAAAACAAGAAAAAAAGAAAAGACAGTCACAAATTATACTTTTAATTCATCATCTTTTTTTACAACTATGTCATATTCATTCAAGCATAAACACAAAGCTAACACCTGCTACAATTTCTGACATTTAAATATTCAGATGAACAAGCACTACACAATGTAAGCAATAAGATTGCAGTGAGGGGAACCTATTTGTTGTTGAACTGAAGACAGCATTAACTGAACAGATCTATATCCAAAAGCATTCCATAAATGAATGGCCATTCCATCTCCTTCCTGAGTCACAATATGCCTAATACCACGTTATTCAATTTGTCCTTCCTTTCTAATTCAGTAAGTGGTGATTTGATTGTTATTTTTAGCAGGTTAAGGGACCACAACAAAACTCTCTTATTGGCACAAATAACCTAGTTTTTGTTATTTGCATCTCTCAATACTCAACTGGTTGATCTTATAATGTGGCTTGGGGGGGGGGGGAGTACATTGGCTAAACAAAAAGTTTATTTCACAGATCCAGTTTCACCATATAACTACCTAGCTGATGACCATGATGTACATTCTACCATGGAACAGTTAATTGTATAGGGCACAGTGTACCAGACAGAACATGTTACACTCTTTCTACTGTCCATTCTATTTCTGTATTACCTATTGTTGATGTTCTTTACTCCAGCTTAGCTCTTCAAAAGCATTCTACCACTGACCGAGCTGCCTTTTTAGATGCATCTTACAACTGCAGTATCTAATGTGTCTTTCCAAAGTTAAAATGATGGGGTTTCACCTGAAGGAAATCTGACTGCTACTTCTGTTGAGTAGTCAGTTTTGTTTTTCTAATACCATTTGAATTGACATGAAAAATATTTTTATCATAGTATTTTATAGCATTATTCTTCCTATACAACTTATGTTTTATCATTTTTGAAATTTGCATAAATTTTATCTTCTTTCAGATGATGGAATGTCAAATGAGCATTTTTAACAACTACTTCTCTTTGCTTTCAATCAAGGTTCCAAAGCTGCCAAAACCACTTCAGATATTTGTGTTGTGTATGGAGAAGGCGTTATTATGGAAGAAATGGTTTTCACACTTCCAGAATGGAAAAGTTGACCTCACAGACACTCCACATTGATTCTAAACATTGCTGAAAACCCTAGTTCACAAATATAAGTAGATAGGAATAGCAAAAGGGGCTCCACACATTTTCTAGACATGGGTTATGTTTAGTTGTTTGAGGTTACTGCAAAATTTCCAGTGTTTTTACAAACCTAATATTTTCTCTTGTTTGAGAAGCCCTGTTTTATGTGGTCAATCAACCTAATACCAAAACATGTCTCCCATACTTGCCTAATTAATGAAAACAATAAAAAAAAACTAGAAATGGAGAAAATGAAAGTACTATTGTCAGCTATGAAAAATTATCAAAACAACAATTATTTATAAAACATAAATATATATTTATTCAGTTGAACATTGTTGGGGTTCTCAATTTGTTGGTCAATATTCAATAATTCATGCAATGTGGCATTTACATTGTGGAAGAGCCATTCTAGTCATTTAACACACACAAAGTTATCAGATTAACTATAAATTTATCTAATGACTATAAGATGAGGAAAAATGATGACCTTGTGAAAGAGCTGACAAAGGAAGGGAAGGCAGCAGAAGTTGGCACACCATGTCAGCTTGGAATCAAAGGTCACAAAAGGACATTAGAGATGTAACATCTGTCAGAGACAGCTGAGAAGAGCTCAATGTAGCTATGGCTAAAGAGAAATGATAGTGGGAGCTGAAAAAGAATACTGCAAGCTGCTAAACAGAGAATAGTAGGAGGAAAACTCAGATTGAAATAAATCCACAGAGCAAGTTCTTTCCGTTGTCTTTGTGGCCAAGTGATATACACCAAAATTCAGGGAAATAAGATCACCTGGATGTTCTGGGCTTTATCCCACTAAAGCTAGCATTTTGAAAACAACAGGAGGACCTCTAGGAGTCAAGACCTGGGTGGGCCTGGCTCCCTAATAGTGTCAGGAACTAATGCACAGAATCATTTGCTTGACAGGGTCCTTCCTTTGAAAATTTCTCTTGCTGTCTGCTTGTCTTGGAGTAGGTTTCCACTTACATGAGGTGGTCAAGTCATTTACTAGACAAGTATAATTCCAGTGGAATGTGTGACTTCTCTAAAATATTGGTACCAATGCCTATTCTTAATAATATCTAAAAGAACATATGCAATATTAGCTAAAATCTTAAAAGCTCATGAACAATATTTCTTTTAGTGTTTAGATTTGCACTATAATAAAAACTTGCAAGTGTAGTTGTGAGGTTAAGAAGCTTACTTCCCAATCATGCGATCTTGGGTTCAACTTCATCGTGCGGTACCTTGGGCAAATGCCTTTATTGTAGCTTACGACCAACCAAAGCCTTGTGCATGCGTATCTTTGTGTTATGTTTGTCCCCAACAACCACTTGACTACCAATTTTGGTTTGTGTATGACTCCATAATGTATTGGTTTAGTAAAAAGAAAATCCTATAGAATAAGTGCTAGGCTTAAAAAATAAGTACTGGAGTCAATTCATTTAACTAAACCCTTCAAGGCAGTGCCCCAGCATGGCTGCAGTCCAATGACTGAAACAGGCAAAAATTTCAAATGAATTTGTTGTTGAATTACCTGGAAAACAATTCACAGATTTATTTGAATTTGTTTTGACAACTGACCTGAAAACCAAGTTTCATTTTCATTTTAATTTTGATTGTTTCCAATTTAGCCATTTCTGATTTTGAGTTGGTTAAAGATAGGATACTAATATTACAGTGAGCTAGCAGACGCGTTACTTAGCAACATTTCATCCATCTTTATGTTCTGAGTTCAAATTATGCCCAAGATCCACTTTGCCTTTCATCCTTTCAAGGTAAAATAAAATAAGTACCAGTTGAACACTGGGATTAACCTAACCCTCCTCCTCCCAAAATTTGAAACCAATACTATGACAGTGCAAAATATGTTAATAATAACTATGTATATATTTCAGGTTGATATGAGGAGTGATATTTACGATGGTCGGGTGCTATCTGAAGGAGATTTCATTGCTATTTCCAGATCAAACTATCACACATCGACTTCAACATGTACTTGAATTGGAAAAAGATATTGTGGTTTTGGTTAAATGGTTATCAATATATTGGAATGATGTCAGGCTGCAAGATGTCATGTAATAAAACAAACTCTAATGTTGTTTAACTGACATTTATTTTTACAGAATATTGCAATATTTACATAATTACAAAGCTGCTTGCCATGGGTGTAGTGTGGTGAGCTAGAAGCAAATGCAGTTCATAGTTACATTAATAACAGAAAAGAATGGCTTTGTGTGCGAGGTGGGAAAATACTTTTCTTCATAGTTGGCAATTCCTTTAATCCAGGGTTGAGCTGCAACCAAGGAAACTTGTCTGTTTAAAGGGCTTGTTGTCTGTGTTACTCTTTGTTTCTCACCACATTGTTGTATACAGGGCACATCACCTGATCTAAGTGTGGTCTGATCCTAATTACTGAAGCTGTAAGGTTTCGATTCTAAGCATTCCTACAGAATAATGTCCTGCACTGTAGTAAAAATGATGGCCATGCATGCATATATATATATAATATAAATTGGACATGGGTGATAGTTGTATTCTTTCTTGCCTTGAGGTTCACAGCCAAATGGCTGAGTGGATTCGTGTGAAAAATGGCACACATGTGGAGACGGGTGCATAGATTGGAATGCAGTTTGTATTTTTTCCCATAGTTATTGAGAAAATCGATTAAAACTTTTCTAATGGAATTCCCCCAACATTAAAACAACCAGTTACTCACACAGGCGGCATATACCATTTCGCTAGCAAC